>NW_018164526.1:1311153-1320147 GCF_001263595.1 Phalaenopsis equestris
TTTCGTGAATCGTGTCGAGAAGAACAAAGAGAATTTTGGAGGTCTGCCATAGGGAGAAGCTCTGGCGTAGGGTTTGTTTTCATATAGGAAGACAGGTGGGTGCAAGAAGGATTCTGTCGGTTGCAATGAGGATTCTGAGGAAGGGCCTACACGTAAGTGTTCTAGCGGAGAAAGCTATAGGGTACGACTTGCAGGGATAAGTGGATGCTGCTTGGGAGAAACAAGGTGGGGAGAGTTCCAGCTGCTTCTGCTTGTCGCATAGAGACAAATGATTTCTACTAGAGAGAGAATGTGATTTGCACTGGAGAGAGAAAGCTATTTCAACCAGTAAAGAGAAAATAAATTTGTGTCATTCTCTCCAGAGTTTCCGGGCTATTCTAATCTTGCGGAGAAACGTCGGGGGAAAGAGCGCTAGAAGAAGAGTTCTGATGAAGAACTTGCTACTACGGGAAGGAACAACAAATCTGCAGAGGTTTTGCAGGCCGCTGTCGAGAAGAACAAAGAGAATTTTGGAGGTCTGCCTTAGGGAGAAGCTCTGGCGTAGGGTTTGTTTTCGTATAGGAAGACAGGTGGGTGCAAGAAGGATTCTGTCGGTTGCAATGAGGATTCTGAGGAAGGGCCTACACGTAAGTGTTCTAGCGGAGAAAGCTATAGGGTACGACTTGCAGGGATAAATGGATGTTGCTTGGGAAAAACAAGGTGGGGAGAGTTCCAACTGCTTCTGCTTGTCGCATAGATACAAATGATTTCTACTAGAGAGAGAATGTGATTTGCACTGGTGAGAGAAAGCTATTTCAACCAGACGGTAAAGAGAAAATAAATTTGTGTCATTCTCTCCAGAGTTTCCGGGCTATTCTAATCTTGCGGAGAAACGTCGGCTATAGGGAAATAGCGCTAGAAGAAGAGTTCCGATGAAGAACTTGCTACTACGAGAAGGAACAACAAATCTGCAGAGGTTTTGCAGTTCGGAGATGCGACCAGCTGTATGAGATCCGATTGGCAGGTTGACTGCACAAATGAGATCCACTAGGAAAAAGAGGAAAACTCAAGATGTAAGAGGAGGAGGTCTGACAGGACTTGGTACTGTGTAGGTAGGGAAGAAGTTTCCTGCGGCCGTGCAGGGGAGGTTCGACTGCTGGGAAGGAGTTTTCTGGAGTGGGAGTTTTTCGACAAGAAGAAGGCTAACTTAGGTTTGATCTAAGCTCTCTTATCATGTAGAGATCTGATTTGGAGAGAAACAATTCTCTTTTCATTATTTTATTCATATGTAGGGTGCATATATATAGTGAAAACATTATCTCCTAATCTACAAACTTACCAAATATTTCTAACCTAGCACCTATATACAGAGAAAACAATCTCTCATAATTTATGAACTTAACAAATATATCTAACCTAAATTAGGAAGGAAGTACCTCTGAAATAAAAATAAAATAATATAGAATAGGAAGGGAATAAACATACTCAAGGGTTTCCTAAGTTGTCCAAATCAAGTCTTCCACAAGCTCTTCTTAGATTTTCATAAATATCATAAATATCTCTGTAAATTATGAAATGCAGGAAACATCTAAATTTGAATGACCTAACTGAAGATTGCTACAATGCCTGCATAAATGTTCATATAAACATATATTACAAGAAATAAAATTAAATATCACAATTAAATTTTTGCTTATCCCCCAAAAAAATTTCAATATAAATTGAAAAAAAAAAATTTAATTCAAAGGTAAAAGTAAAATAGAGAATCAATTTTCACAAGCAAATTTTTGAGTTCTAAGTTTTTTTATTCAAATCTAAAGTTTTTAGATTTCAATAAAGTTTTTGCTTGAGGGAAACCTTAGAGAAATGTCTAAATGAAAAAAATTAACATGTATCATCTCAAGAGAATTCAAAAAAAAAAAAACTCTAAATATTGAGGTAGAAGCAACACAAAGCATATAAAATGAGGTATTTGAGATATACACTGCAATATTTCGAAGAGAATTAAGGAAAACTTATAGAAATGCCTAAATGTAAAAACTTAACATGTATCAAATTAGAGGTTGAAATAACACACAGGAATGCAATTTCCTTTATTTAAGTAGCAATCTAGCACAATTCATGAGTCCAAATAACTTCGTAAATGTGTTATAAATTATAAAAACTATAGGCAAAGTCAGATTTCCCCTATCCAAAAATCGAATAGTAGTGACAAAAAGGTTTATGATTTAAATGTGGAGCTATAGGGAGCACTAAGTTTGGGTACATAGGGAGGCTAAGAGCAAAAAAGATTCAAATGGACACTAGAGGGAAAATAGCAGAGATAAAGGCTCGCTGAGGTGAAAAATGTCCCAACCTCTTAGTGTGGATCAATAATTGGCACTATGATGAGACAACATGTGAGGGAGGTAGGGAGTGAGATGAAGAAAAGAATCACGATTTTGGCACAATACCTTGACTTTATATGGTGACGGGGTTTCGTGTAGATCTCAATCATTAAAATTCAATGACTCTGACTAACATGTAATTAATAATAGAACTTTTAGTGTTAAGATGTGCACATACACAAACTAATAAAAAAAAGGGTCTATTTGTATGTCTTTTTAAAATCGAGCTGAAAATATTTGCTTTAGCTTGGTTTGCTTTCATAATGAGTGAGTTGAACATGCATTCTTGAACTATGAGCTTTTTTGATTGCTCTATATTTTGTCTCTTTATCTGCATAAATTTCTCTTAATATTGCAATTCCATGTTTTGGTTCGGTATTCGCTTTTGCTCCACTATGAGTTTTCTCTTGTCGGCCTCGGCAACCTCCCTTTAGTATACCCTTGACCATTCCATCATCTATGATTGAGCACCCACCTACATCATTAACGTCTGATCTCCATGTCCCAATTTATCTGTTACAACATGAGACCCATCTCCTAATGTATTCTTGTTTCCTTTGATCATTGTCTTTTTTATTTTGTAATTTTACTTTTTCTATCCCTTCTTTTTCTATTCCTATAACATATGAATGTATAATGAAAACATACAATAGAGTATAATCCAGTATATTGAAAACATAATCCAGTATATTGAAAACATATCAATGTATATTGAAAACATAATCCAGTATATTGAAAACATATCAATGTATATTGAAAACATATCAATGTATATTGATCAATATTAATTGAAAACATGCAATGCATATTGAAATAGGGGGATTTGCTTTATCAGCATGCTATGGATTTGATTTCATCATTTGTTGGTGTCAAAATCTATTTTTTCAAATGAATTTTCACAATCAAGTATAATCCAAATTGTACCTTTTACTACTGCAAATCCCTCTTGTTTGCCAAACATAAACATAGGTTCATGAGATTAATTGTTTTGAGTTTTTTTCTAGTGGCTCGATTGAAAATTATTTGCCTTTTGTTGGCCATTAATCAAGGGCTACCTTTAGTCCAAATGAACTGAGCAACACTTTGGTATATGAGGTTACTTTGAAGTAATTTATGTGGAGCAATCTTCCAAGTTTTTTGCTGAGGTGAGAGCAAAATATATATGCTTCAAAAACTCATTTATGGTTTGAATGCCTGAAACAAAGTCCCTTGGCCTTCTTTAATAAATTATGCAAGTTCCCTCGTAAAGTACATTTTTGAAGTAGCATGATTGATCACACTATATTTGTCCACAATTCATCTTCTTGGACATTGATCCTTGCGCAATTGCTGTATCTTTTCATGGAAAATGATATTTCAAGTATTAATAAAATTAAATGATACCTTTGAAAGGCATTTGTTACAAAAAAACATGGGCGTGTCTGAAATATTTTATCGACATTGTGTATGAAAATTATGGCTTCTCTCATTCCCATAGACCTATTTGAGGAAATTATTATTATTTTGGGTGCTTACCATCTAATTCTACCATCGTTTCTATACAAAATACCAAGAATGAGGGAAGTTATGAAGATATTTTTCAGTTATATTACTTGATTGGTGTGCTTTTCTACCTAATTATTACTTTGTTTGATATTTCTTTTTTTTTTGTTGACGTGATAACATATGCAAAGCTTAAAGAGGAAGTACTTGTATTTTGTTTTAAGGATTATAAAATATATTAAGTGGTCTACGTGAAAATGACTGTATCAAAAACACAACCAATTTTAATCGAAGCCTTCTCTGATGTTGATTATAATGGATCTGCTGAACATTGGAAGTCTATTTTAGGATATTACATTTTGGTGGGAGGAAATTTTGTTTCTTGGAGAAATAATAAAAATAAATATTGTGACTGGTTTTAGCATTGAATTCAAAGACAATACAGCAGCACATTTCATTTGTGGAATGATGTGGATAAGAAAATTTTATTGAAGAATTTGACGTTCCTTTTACGCAAGGCAACATCGATATTGCTAATAGCCATGTTTTGACTAAAGAACACAATGTATTAAAGTTAGTTGTTAATTCATCAGAGATACCGTTTTGTTAAAAGATCACTGGCTCTTATATCTCCAGTGAAAAACAATTAAAATATATTTTGACGAAGGCGTTGAAACGAGCTATTGTAAGCTGAAACTTCACGATATTTGTTCTAGCTTGGGGGGATGTTATGTAAAAGATTTTCTAGATTGGAGAGTTTGTAATTAGAATATTTTGTATTTATTATATAATATATTCTCTTAATTGAGAGTATTCTCACTATTAATTTTTTTATTATTCAATTTTTACCTATATATAGGCACAAATTCTTCTGAGAAATTAGTCAAGTTTTTTTTCCTTCTAACAGTTTTCAATATGAGACATTGAAAATAATCTTGAGCTCTATCAAATATTAAATTTTTTATGACATTATTATTTTCTTGCTTGATATGGACCCAAATTAGGATAAATCTTGATTTAAGCTCTCAAAATATGGTATTAAGACATAATTTATCAAAAATATAAAATGGTCGAAAGGTTATAACAAACTATCATTAACAAAGAACTAAAAAAGTACTTGCCCTTGAATTTTGATGATCACAAATTATGTTGTAATTTTTATTGAAGTTAAAAGTCATACTGTATAATAGAGAATATTGTGAATATACACTGTTCTCGATTGAATGAAAGAAATGTGGAGGAGATGAACTAAATATGAAATGTGTGTTGTGATGGAATCAAATAAGGAAGTTGTAGCATCATCAAGGTGGTTGAATAATTGATGAAAATTAGTGTAGAGGATGGCTGGTGGATCGTCTATAAAGCAATTTGGTTGTACAAATAATACTAACTCTGTTATAGTGCTCATGGGCTGTTGATTTAAGAAAGGATGTAAGCAATAGGGAGTTTATGCCATGTTTGGCAAGGAGATCTATGTTCCAATGTGGCCAGGAGGGGATGCACATAGATTTGAGGAGGAGAAGAGTGCACAGTGGCAGGGAAATGACTGGGGAAGAGGTGTTCCGTGGATTATGGGAGGTTGCGTGGATGAGTGTAGAAGAGGCAACTAAGTGGAGGAATATTACCATGAATCCTAACCTGCCCTCAGATTATGAACAACCTTAGGTTTTGAATTACGAATGCAACGATGAAAAGAAGTTGCACTTTTCTTTCTTATCAATGATATGTGCTTTTTTGTTCTTAGTAGTCTATATTTATTGATGCACATTTAATATAGTTTCAACCTATGAACAGAGAATCTGGTGGAGGATCTTTTGGGGGATTTTGAGTACGAAGTCCAAATTCCATATTTGTTGTACAGGAATGCTGCTCAAGAAGTTAATGGTATATGGTTTTACAATTCACATGACTGTGAAGCTATTGCAAATCTTTTTAGCAGGTACTAACTGATAATATTTGTGAATTAGTATTCTCTTGCATGTAAATTATTCTAGACAAATTGAAGAAAAAGATGTATTTAATTGCTCTTTTTGAGAATTTTTTGTATGTATGAAAATAGTAAAAACTTAAGCTAGCTTTGCAATGTATGGGACAACCCTTTCTATGATCTAAGGTATACAATTTATCTTGTTTGTTTTTGTAATATTACTTTTATTATGTTTTTTCTCAACCTCAAATTCAAGTTGAATGGATTTGCTTGAATCTAGTGAAGATACATACCTTTTTTCAGAATTATAAATCATGTGTATGTTTTAAATTTTTGTTTTTACTCAAGATTCTTACCCTGGATGTTTTGTCACAATAAGGTGGCTTCTGTCTATATTTTTATTCGAAGATTTGATGTCGTGTTAGCCAATTCTCTGTTGTGGATTGTCACCTAAAATGATAGGTCCTATTGTAATAGCTAGAAATTATCGTAAAACATTAGTTTATTCAATACTGTGAAATTTTCTTGTATATATAAGCATTCTGAGCTAAGGCTTCAAAAGCGAGTTAAAATAATATCTAATTGTCAAAGTCTTTTGGTAGAAAGCTCTCTTTTGAAGCAAAGTTTTTTACACCTTTGAATAGATTTCAAGCAATGAAACATCATCATCGTCATTATTAGAATTATCTTTAACTATTTGGGGATCCTTTCACCAAATTTGTCTTATTGAGTATTACATGAGCTTTTAAAACTATTCTACACATTTGCTCTTCTATGCATGTAAATTTTTTGATTGCCCTTTTCATTTTAATCCTTCGTAAATAATTTTATTTACCCTCCTTGTGTTTGTATTTTTACCCTTTCTTGTGTATGTCCAAATTAACTAAATTTATTTTTTATTTCATCTTGAATAAATGCCACATTTATCATCTGTCCAATATCATTTTTATTTTTGTATACATTTATTTAATTTCTTATTTTTTACTTCACTCAACCTTTACTATTAATAATTTATTTAAGTTTAAAATTTTAATTCATATAATACAGCCGACTTGATTGCAGATTTATAAAATTTATTTGTTAAATTTCTATGATATTTACTTATCACATAATATTCATAAGACACCTTATTTAAATTTTTCGACTTAATGTTTGAAGTTAATTATACTTTCTTTTGTAAAATTGATTCTAGAAACTATCATGCGTGAAAAATATATGTGCAAGAATATGATTTTATATATCTTTTATACGTATGCATGTAATCAAAATAATAGAATGTGGGTGTGACAATAGACTTTGATGTAATCTTACTATAATTGGAAATTCCGGTCATCTCGTTAAGTGCTTTAAATACCATTCAGTTCTCTATCATCAATTTCTTCAATAACATAAATACATCTTTTACATGTTTTTTCTCTTATTGCACAGTTAGATAAGTGGATTGACACTAAGAGGTAAAATGCAAAACCAATATTTCTGTGAAAGGTTTGGAGTGGTAGTTCTAGTGGGATACAAGATTAGAGAGAGTCACCTTATATGATTTTATCACATTAAACGTGAACCATTTGATGACCTTGTTAGGAGAATAGATGTTTTAGATTTGACTTATGCTAAAACAGGTAGAGGTAGACCTAAAAGACTTGGGCAAGTTGTATAAAAAACGATCTCAGTTTATTAAAATTAAATGAAAATATGACACTCAATATGTCACAATGGAGAAAAAGGATTCTTATAGCCGACCCAACTTAGTGGAATAATTGCTTGTTATTCTTGTTGTTGTATTGCACACTAAATCAATTTTCATGGCTTTTGATTTATATAGTTTCTCAATATTTATAAATATCATATGAAAGACCCTTTCTTTATTCTCTACAATGAATTGTCTCAGCACAAAATTATCTACAGTATAATTCTATTTTCATAATTTCATTGATAAGATGATATTGGTGCATATATTTGTTTGTGAGGGTGAATTGCAAATGTCATTGTCCATCTGATGGTGCTTATCATTGATTCAATGATGTGAAGCGGACATCAAGACTGCGTTGACGGTGTATATCGTCTGATTTGACAAGCCGATTGATAGTTGATGATAATATTTGATTAAACAGTGAAAAATTGATTGTCTCGATGATGTGAGTGTTATATGGTCATTGGTGTCCATAGAACTATTCATTCGATTTGATCATACAAGTGTCAAGTAATCATCTGAGTCCATTTCACAGTGGGCATTTTTCAATTTGATGATGAAAAATGATCAAATATGGTGCTGTGATATTTAAAAAAATGTTTCCACGAGTCGCTAACCCGAATGCATGGGAGCATGATAGTTCCTTGTGAGGTCATCATAATCATGTTGATTATATAATCACAAAATATGTCAATATTCACACAATTTAATCATTTTGAAAACTAAACATGCATAAAATCTCTCCTCACACATTTGTAAGACAGTGTAAGGTTTGGCATATTTATATTGACACAGTTTGACATCTTCCTAAGCAAGATGCTTCATAGCACATTTATCAATTCAATTGTTGATGATGACTATTAAGAATGCATAAGTGTAAAATTTGGAGGTTTTGCTTTTTTGAATGGTATTGAAGGAACTAAGGTGCTTCAAGATGGGTTGTGATGGTGGGATTGGAGTTTTTTTATTGTGTATAAGGATATGCTAGGAGGGAGGTTAATTGCAGAAGTTCCTGGGAGAAAAATAATTTGTTGGGTAAGATGGAATACAGTGGTGCTGACCTCATTTTTAGCGAGGTCTAGTCTTCCTCTTAGGGTTCAGGATCTAGCCTTAGGGATCTCCCTTTGACTATCTTAGAACCTTAGAAATGGGACCCGACTCGTGTTAGAAGTTCGACTTACTTCTGTCCTCTTTTGTGGTTGCGCGCGCGTGGTGTCGAATTCTCACTTAGAAGGATGAAACCAACATGAGGAAACCGAAAAGGGATTCCCTATAGGACCTTTAAGCCTTAGGGTGACCTTTTGCATAATTCGCACTACCGCGCTCATAAACTTCGCAATTCGGAGAGTCGACGCGTCCGATCGCCACAATTCGCATCGCTTGCACTGTTATTTGTCGAGGGCTCGAGTAAACCTTTTGAGACGATCGATCGCGGGTCGAAATTATGTGAAATTTGAATTTCGACGCGTTTTTGACCCGATTGTCGACGACGTCGTCCGAGCGACCCCGGATGACAAAACGGACTGCAC
>NW_018164526.1:1320461-1320738 GCF_001263595.1 Phalaenopsis equestris
TCGCGTGTCGGCCCCTTTCCCTTTCCCGGTCGGGAGCCAATCGAGCTCCTCCTCCTCCACGCGAGAGAAAGTTGACTTCTTATTCGTCCTTGCCCGACACTCTCTGCCCGCGACATTCCTTCCCGAAACCGCGCTAGCCGCTCTGATCTGTGGCTTTCCTTTTCTTGGTAGTTTGACTCTGGGAGGCTTGCTCCCTGGTACACTGGAATGAAATTTCTTCTCCTCTTCCCGATGCTTCCCTCGTTGCCATTAGTCTCGCCGCTCGGTCCGAGAGACT
>NW_018164526.1:1325219-1348253 GCF_001263595.1 Phalaenopsis equestris
CTCACTCATATATATATATATATATATATATATATACACACGTAAATTGAAACGTCCTTCCGAAGCGGGCGATGAAATTTTAATTCCGCCTGCCGACAGCTTCTTACGGACGGCCCCCGAACAACCACCTTTTTTTTGTGCCGACAAGTGGGTGGATGGATGATGATGGATGTAGAGGAGAATGATCTTTTGTTCAGTGTAAGGATTAAGTGTTTCAAGTGGGAGAGCAACGACTATACTGGTAATGGGGTGTGGAGATCATCTTTTTAAGAACCAAAATTTTTTTTCCTTTCCTTCTGCTAGCACGCGATCTTGTCTGTGATGTTTTTCAGATTTAGAATATTTCTTTTCTTTTTCATTTATTATACTGGTATTGCGCTATATTTTTTGTTATCATTTCGGAACCAAATTCAGGATTACCCGATCTCTTTTATTTTCTTGCAATATTTCTGCCGCCTTCCCAATTTGTTTTATTGCATAACCTCTCCATTCTATAAAAGCAGAGCATGGGTTAGGGCATCCAACGCCTCCTCGTTGAACTTCCTCTTTCGGCCACTAAACCCTTCCAATCTCCTTCCTCCCTCTCACACTTTTGCCCAGATTCATTGCCTTTTTGATTGAACCCTTGCAATACATGCGTGCTTAAAACTAGCTGGGACGGAAACGACGGGATCGTAACATACTGAGACTAATGAAACCCCTATCTTTCACCCACTTTTTTGTCCTCCTTGGCCCAAAGGCAACAACTTCATAACCATGTTTATTGTCGAGTCTTCTTTGTTAACCATAGTCTAGGCATAGGGCAAGCTCTTCACTCCTTATTGTTTCTATTCATTCTTTCAATAGTATTGTTAGTGAATATTAAATCAAATAAATTTATTATTATAATGCTTAACTATTTTCTTAGATTATAATAAGCTGATTTTAAATCAATCCATATTGCTTCTTATATTGATATTAATATTATTATTATTAAATGTCAGTGAAGCTGCACTTGAATTAAGAAATAATTAGTTTTAATAATTGTATGATTGCTAATAATTGTGGAATTTATCTTATATAGGAATTTCTACTCAATATTAGTTGAACCATTAAAATATCTAGAGTTTTGTTATCATCTTGAGGTAAGTAATCGCTTTTATTTGGGGATAAACACACTCTTCATAGTCAAGAACATTATTTTTGTTGTTGGAATTAGATTCATAGTTATTTTATAAGATTGTCAGCCATAATATTTCTACTTCAATTATAATTATCATTTTGCACTTCTTATATATTTCAATTATTGCTTTTTGGTGAATTCACTTTCTGCTTTACTCTTTTGCTACAAAACTCTTGTAATGTGAATTAATTTTCCAATTATATTATTTTTTCCTGCACTTTACCTTTATGAAATGACATGTAAATTAATATCCCAAGCTTGTGTGAAGTAGCATATTTCTTACATATTATACCCATGACATATTTGGTATGCTTACGTGTGATGATATTTAGGCCGGTGTAACCCTTTGGATATTGGCTAGTTGAACCGATATGCCCATAAAGTAACAACTGTACAGGAAATCGTCGGGTTTCTTTGGGTTGATATTGCCTTACTCAAACTTAAGGTGCTTGTTAAAACCGACTATATAAATATACAGGAAAACTGAATAATAAAAGACTGGATCGAATTTGAAATGATTGCATGTTTTTTAAAGATAATTGAGCATATTTTGTTCATCATTTTTGTTTTGCTTTGTGATGTTATATATGCACGTAGTTATCGTCCCTATTCGTTTTTCATACTGCATATCCTATTATCCTTGTCATTTATGCTTTAATAAGTAGTTATTTACCGATGTTGATATTTTTGAATAACATGTTCTATTTAACCACTAACAAGACCATCTCAACCAAAGAAAACTTTTCAGTTTTAGATTTACTGTTACTAGTATTTTTCAGTATTAGCTTTAGTTAATGTATTTTTGGTTATGGGTTGGGATAGTTATTCCTTATTGTCATTTTAGTTTTGATTTGGATAATTTTCTGTTTTTCATTTAGTTGTATGAGTAGACTATTAATTATCAATAAAATTTATATTTTCTTGTTTATTTTTATTGCTATTTGCATACAATCTTTTTCTTGAAAATAAAAATTAAGTTTAATTCATTCTATGCCTTGCATTGTGGGGTTGCACCGTTTTCCAGATTCGGGATGTGACAGAGTGGTATCAGAGCCTATATTTTGTATTCAACACTCTTGTATTTGCATTTCATATTCCTTATCTTTGTAGAATTGGATAAGAGATAGATTATTATTATTATTTATTTATTTATTTAATCAATTTTGATTTTGCGTACATTTTAATTGTTTAGAATAGCTCCGAAGAGAAGGCATTGTAGCCGCTCGTGTTAAAGAAGTCCCAATAGTTATTACAAATGATGTAGTTGTTCCTAAGGGTCTCTGCTCTCCTAAACTTCGTCATGCTAATCCTGCTTAATCCACTGATACTACTGGAGCATCGAATCTCAATATGACTACTGTTGTGGTGGTGGTTACACAGAACATCACCTAGTTATTACAAAACAGTTTTGTAGCTCAAGTTGTACAAGCAGTCTAGGCTATTTAGCAAGCAACACAACCAACATCACAAACCACTTAACCAGTACTACTAGTGGCCACCTTGGAGGGATAACCTAATCAATCTATGATGATGACCAATTGGAGTGCCATGGATCGAGTGATGGATCTGTTTTTAAAGACATGCCCTCTTACCTTCAATGACATGGTATACCAGATAGAGTCCAATGCATGACTTTATGATATTGAGGAGATTTCGTGGAATAAAGTAAGTATCCTGAAGATTGCAAGGTGGACATTACAACATTCCAGTTACACGAAGGAGCTGATGTTTGATGGGAGAGTATCTTCGTTACAGTTTTGGACCAGAGAATAATTTCTTCGTTGGATTTCAAGTGATTGTTCCTGAAGAGTGTTTTTCTAGAGCGGATCGGGCTAAAATTCATGAATGACTTAAGGAAGCTGGAGTAAGGAACGAAGTCCTTTCGGGAGTACGAGACATAGTTTGTCAGAATTGTTCATTTTATTTCTTCGATTAATCAACATGAAGATCAAAAGATCTAACACTTATTTGTTGGCTTGAGAGAGAACATTTGAATGTTCCTATCGACCATCAAGTGTATGAATTACAAAGAGTTAGTGAACTAAGCTATTATGTAGAGATGGAGATTAGTGTCTCTGAGTAAAAACATGCTGGGAAGCGAAAGAATTCAGATGCACAAGTGAATGAGAGTTCCCAAAAGAAGCAAGATCAGACACATCAACTAAGCTATTATGTAGAGATGGAGATTAGTGTCTGTGAGTAAAAACATGCTGGGAAGCGAAATAATTCAGATGCACAAGTGAATGAGAGTTCCAAAAGAAGCAAGATCAGACACATTGAGTGTAGAAGTCAAAAACAAATCCTTGACGCGTTCATTGCTAGAAATGGCATTCTAGAACTTGTAAATTGGTCGTCAGCAAATGCTTCAACTATTATAGTACTGACCATAAAGCTAAGGGTTGTCCTCTTAAAGTTCAAATTTAGCAATTGACAAATATCCAGAAAAAATATTTGTAAGTCTGATCACAAGCATAAGTGGCAAAAGTTCGGTAGAGGTTAATTTCAGAAGCATTATAGGAAGTGTCAAGTAAAGCAAAATTATTTTCCCCATCTTCTTGCAACACAGTACCAACAACACTAGAACTCCCAGCAACAACCACTAACGTATTAACACCATTTAATGATGCAGTATTAGCCTCAATGATCTCAAGCTCTGAAGCAACCCACACAGAAAATTTCACCTCAAGCATTTGTTATGACACAGGCAGAAGTTCGTGAAGCTTTTGATGTGGTGACATGTCTAATCTTTATTTTAAAGTAACTGATGAAGGCATTATTTGAATATGGGGCAACTCATCCATTCATATCAAACAAATTTGCATTTAGTGCATTGATTTCTATATTACAGTCTCATTTATCAATCACTATGCCATCTGACTCATCCATGATCATTACTTAGTGTGTCTGTGATTGTGACATTATTATCAATAACATTCATATGTTTGTTACTCTCATAGTATTTTCACTTAGTTTAATGTAATCTAGGGTATAGACTTCCTATCTACAATGCATGCAATTATAGATTCTCATAAGAGATGGGTGAATTTATGCATACCCTACTCAGTTCCTTTTTATTTCAAGGGTATTAGAGGAGCTATTTCTTGTATAATTTTGACAATTAATGCTTTTAAGCTGATCTCCCATGGATGTGCTATTTATTTAGCTCATATGGTAGATTTCAAGAAATCCAGTGTTAGCTTAGATAGTGTTCCGGTGTTTCAAGAATTTGCTAATGCATTTCTTGAAGATTTATTTGGCTTACCATTGGATCATGAGATCAAATTCATCATAGACTTACTTTTGGGGACCACTCCAATTTCTAAAGCACCATATCAGATGAACATTGTGGAACTCCAAGAGTTCAAGATACAATTGTAGGAATTGCTTGATAAATGGTTCATTTGGCCCAACGTTTTGCTTTGGGGGCACCAATTTTATTTGTGAAGAAAGATGGAAATGTGTGGTTGAGCATCAATTACATAGAGTTGAACAAGGTGACCATGAAGAACAAGTGTCCACTATCTCATATAGATGATATGTCTGACCAACTACAAGGCTCTTCTATATATTCCATAATCAATTTCCGATTTGGCTACCATTGGTTGAAGATCAAAAATAAAGATGTTTCAAAGGCAGCTTTTCAATCTCGATATGAGAACTATGAATTTGTAGTGATGTTATTTGATTTGATTAATGTCCATACTGCTTTTATGGATTTGATGTATAGAGTTTTTAAACTTTACTTGGATCAATTCGTTATTGCCTTCATCGATGATATTTCAGTTTACTCTAATGATGAAGGGGAGCATTCCCAACATCTCAGAGTATCACTGAATACTCTTCCAGAGAACAAGCTTTCTACCAAATTTTGTAAGTGTAAAATTTGGCTTCAAGAATAGGCATTTCTAGGACATTATTAATGGACTTGGAATTTATGTGGATCCTGCAAAGATTAATGCAATAATGGATCGGCCGAGTTCAAGCACTATCACTGAGATTTGTAGTTTCATTTGATTAGCTGGATATTATCGGGGATTTGTTGAAGCTTTCTCTCATATTACTGCACTTTTATAAAGATTGACCCAAAAGATCATTAAGTTTGCATGGTCTGCTGCTTGTGAGTAAAGTTTTCAGAAACTCAAGAATTATTTGGTGACATCCCTAATCCTTACCGTCCCCTTTAGCATAGATGGATTTCAGATCTACAGTGATGCTTCACATCAAGGATTGACATGTTTCTAATGCATCATGGTAGAGTTGTAGCTTATGGCTCGAGACAACTCAAGATGCATCAAAGGAATTATCCTAACCATGATTTGGAGTTAGCTGCAGTTATATTTGCACTAAAAATTTGGTGGCACTATCTTAATGGCATTTATTGTGAAGTCTTTATTGCTCATAAGAGCCTAAAGTATATTTCACTTAAAAGGAGTTGAACTTGAGGCAAAGACAATGGCTTGAGTTCATGAACTGTGACTTGGAGATTCAGTACCACCTTAGTAATAAGGCGAATGTGATCACGTATGCTTTAAGAAAAAATCTTTAACTTGTGCAATTTTAATGTTCACTCAGGAGCACTAGTTAGCATGGGAGATGTCAGTACCACCTTAGTAATAAGGCGAATGTGATCACATATGCTTTAAGAAAAAATCTTTAACTTGTGCAACTTTAATGTTCACTCAGGAGCACTAGTTAGCATGGTAGATAGAGCGATTTCAGGTTGAGATTGTACCGATAAGAGCTAATTCTATCATGTGTCAATTGTCAGTTTAGCCTACACTTGTGGATCACGTTTGTTCAACTCACATGATGGATGCAATCTTACTATCGCTTTGAGAGAAAGCTCATAATGGACAGAAACTCGAGTTTAAAATTGATCAAAAATGAAACTTTGAGATTTTATGATCAAATGTGTATTCTAGATCAGAAAGGACTTCGACAAGAAATACTCCGTGAGGCACAATCTACTACATATTCAGCTCACCTAGAAGTATTAAGATCTATCATGACCTTATGAAGCTATTTTAGTGATTGGGTATGAAAATTGTTGTAGCTGAGTTTGTAACTAAATGTTTGACTTGTCGGATGGTTAAGCCTGAAAATCAGATACCTGATGCTTTATTGCAGTCCCTTCTCATTCCAAAGTGGAAATGAGAAGAGATTTCCATGGAATTCGTGGTTGGCTTACTAATATCGAAGCAAGGACATGATGTTATTTGGGTTGTGGTTGATAAACTAATCAAGTTATCTCATTTTCTACCAATCAAACATACCTGCTTGTGAATAAATTAGCCAAAGTCTATATAGATAACATCGTTTGATTGTATGGAATTCTAACCGTCATTGTATTAGATTGTGATGGAAGATTTACTTCCAGGCTATGGAAGCAAGTGCAAAAAGTTATGAGCACGAGATCGAATTTGAATACTGCTTTTCATCCTCAGACAGATGGACAGTTAGAGCACACTATTTATACCTTAGAAGACTTAATAAGAGCTTGCATTTGGACTTCAGAGATAGTTAGGGGGGCTATGTTCCGTTGGTAGAGTTTTCTTGTAATAATAACTTTGATGCTAGCATCGACATGACACCATACAAATCATTTTATGGCAGAAAGTATAGATCTCCTTGTTTTGGTTCGAGGGCGGTGAGAGGCAGGTATTTGAACCTCAACTAGTGGATCAAGCTACCAAAAGGGTTTGTTAGATTCGAGATTGACTATGTGCAGCCCAGGATCGTTAGAAACAATACTTTAACCCAAAGCACAAAGAGATTAAATTGAATATTGGAGATCACGTTTTTCTGAAGTTTTCACCTATATGCTGAGTTACACGATTTGGCAAGACAGTAAAGCTTCAGTTTTGTTTCATTGGCCCTTTTGAGGTGATTGAGAATATCAGTAGAGTTTCATACGGTTTGACACTTCCTCCAGGGTTTGCAGGAGTACACAATGCCTTTCACGTATCTCAACTTCGACGTTATGTGCTTGATAACTCATATTATCTGGTATGAGTCATTGGTGATTTGAGGAAACCTGATTTTGAAGAAATACCAGATTGCATTTTGGGACGTGAAGTTCTACAACTTTGTTTATCAGAGCGCTTTGGAAGAACCAATCAGAGCGAGAAGAAACTTGGTAGTTTGAGGAAGAGATGATCGTGAATTACTCGTAGCTGTTCCAAAATTAATATATGAATTTGGGGACCAAATTTTTTTAAGCGGGATAGTATGTAAGAACTAATTTCTTTTTTCTTTTCTCCTTCTCACGCTCAATTTTTTGCTCTTATTACCGAACCGAATTTCAGATGGTTCCGATCTCTTTCCTTTTATTGCAATATTCTTGTCATTGCTATCCCAATTTGTTATGTTGCATGACCTCCCTGTTCTATAAAAGCAGAACGTGGGCTAGGGAATCACACGTCTCCTCGTTGAACTTCCTCCTTCAACCACTAAACCCCTCTGATCTTCCTCCTCTCACGCTTTCGCTCAAAATAATCACCTTTCTGATCGAACGCTCGCAATACAAGTCACGCTTAGAGCTAACCGGGAAGGCAACGATGGGATCGTAACGTACGAAGACCACCAAAATCACTATCTTTCACCCCCTTTTTGTCGTCCTTGCACCAAAGACAACAGCTTTAGAGCCGTCTTTTTTGTGGAGTCTCCTTCTTCGTTAACCTTAGCCAAGGCATAGGGTAAGCTTTTCAGTCCTTATTGCTTCTACTCATTCTTCAATAATAACTAGTGAATACTAAATCAAATAAATTTATTATAATAACTACTTGGCTATTTTCTTAGATTAAAATAAGCTGATTTCAAATCGATCCATATTAACTCTTGTAATAATAATAATATTATTATTATTAATAAATGCTAGTGAAGTTGCACCTAACTTAAGAAATAATTAATATTAATAATTGCTTGATTGCTAATAATTGTGAAATTTGACTTTTATAGGAATTGATAGTCAGCATTTGTTGAACCACTAAAATATTTGGAGCTTTATTCCACCTCAAGGTAAATAATTGCTTTTATTATGGGATAAACATACCATTCCTAGTTAGGGGTATTATTCTTGTTGTTCGTACTTGATTCATAGTTATTTTATAAGATTGTCATTCATGCTCTTGCAACTTCGTTTATAATTATTATGTTGCACTCTTTATAGGCTTCAATTATTGCTCATGATAAAATTGCTATCCACTTTACTCTATTGTTGCAAAACTTTCACACATGTGAATAAGGGTTTATTTGGGACAGCTTTCTGCTTACTTTGCTTTTGAGATCGCCACAACAGTTCTGTTTGGGGAACTTCTTTCTTGATATTTTTTACAAATTTTTATGGTAGAAAGCTGTTTTTTCAACCTAAGCTTTTAAAGTGTGGTGGTCATCAGAAAGCGCGGCGATCTGACTTTTTAAAAATAAAATAAATTTGTAATAGCCACATAAACTTTTGCAAATCTTCAAACAGCTACAACTACCCCAAACAGACCCTATCTCTTGCAATTATAATATTTTTTTCTACATTCTTCTTTACAAAATGACATGTAAATTCATATAACAATCCTGTGTAAAGTAGTATATTTCTTACATATTATAATTGTGAAAAATTTGATATGTTTGTGTGATGATATGTAGGTCGATGAAACCCTTTTGGATATTGGCTAGTCGGGATGACAGACCCATATAGTGATGACTCTACAGGAAATAAACAAATTTTCTTGGGTTGATATTGACCTTTTCGGTTTCACGGTGTGTTAAATCAATTATATAAATATAAATAAAAACTGGATAATAAAAGATTGGATCGAATTTGAAATGAATGCATGTTTTCTTAAGATAATTGAATGTATTTTATTTACCACTCTCTTTGTTGTCTTATGATGTTATGTATGCACGTAGAAATCGTCACTATTTATTGTTCATACTTCATGACCCATTTTTTCTTGCCCATTATGCTTTAATAAATAACTGTTACTTACTAAATTTGTTCATCAAGCTCTTTCATTAATATTTTTGAGTAACATGTTCTATTCAGTCAGTAACAAATCTATCTCCACTGGAATAGATTTTTTAGCTTTAGATTTCCTGTTATTGGTATTTTTTAGTATTTGCTTTAAGTGTTGCATTTTTCATTTTAGGACGGGATAGTCATTCTCTATTGTTATTTTAATTTTGATTCAATTAGTTTTATGCTTTTCTTTTAGTTGTATGAGTGGACTATTATTAATTAGGAATAAAATTTATATTTATTTTTTTATTCTTATTATTATTTTCATACAATGTTTCATTTGAAATTACAAAATAGGTTTAACTCATTGCATCATGCATTGCGTTGTCGGGGTGTACCGTTTTTTCAGACCCAACTTATGACAATCTTCAGGTTTTTTTTTGCTTTTATATTAGAGTGAAGTGAGCTGTCCGTTAGGAAATAGCACAACTCAAATGACTCCAACAGAACAAACAACTTAAAAGGAGATGGGCTGAGCTTGCGCAATCAAGCCAAACATTTGAATTGGGTTGGTGTAATCCAGATTAATTGTTTAGCTTAGTTTTATCGAAAATTTGTCTTAATCATGTAATTATGTTTGAATTAGTAAAAAGGAGCATTTACTTACATAGCACATAATTCTATCTATTTACATATCTCCCACCTAAACTTTCATATTTATACACATAGCGCTCAAATCTTTAAAATCAGGCAATATAGTTATGTTCCACTTTTTAAAAGTGAAATACACATTTCATGCATAGGTTTAAAGCATCAAAGTGATATGTATGTAAACACGAGGTGTGAGATATGTAAATGCATAAAAATTGTGGGCAACATATGTATATTCCCCTAAAAAAGGTAATTTGGGGCATAAATCGATGGGACCTCAGATCATGCTTGGATTCTTCTGATTTAAGCCTTACTTGGCCAAGTTCAAACGTGGGTTGAAAGACTCAGGTTTCACCAGTCTTTCACCCCATTTGCAATTTGCAGTTGCAGAATAAGGGAGTGTCCAATATCCCGCCACTTTTTGGATCCATATTATTTTTCCCACTTATTGAATCAAATAGACCTATTTAGTATTTTAGTTTGATGTGTAGGCTGTCTTACTTTTTCTCTTTTTTGATCAAACTCATCCTTATCTTTTCTATATTTTGCTTGACAGTGCAAGTAAATCTTTTTCTCTGCAATATTTTTCCTAGCTTGTTTTTTTTGTCATGTTTATGCTTGCCATATTGGTTTGATATTCTGCATTACTGTCCGTTATTTTATCAATTAAATTTCTGAATGTTTTGGTCATCTGATGAGAAATTGATGCTTGTTCAGGATTCTTAATGCATTCTCCAAAGCAAATCCTAAATCTAATGTCCCTGCAAACAAGAGGTAACTTACGATCACCATGGTTAATTGCAAATTTTTCTTGTTCTACTGTTATGAGCTTTTTCTTATTTTCAACCCTTCAGTCTGAGTGCTGTTGTTTTCAGTCCCCCTTCACTACTCAATAGTGGTTGCACTAAAACCCATAATGGTATCTTTAGGAATTAGAAGTAGTTTTTATTTTTATTGCTAATTTTCAATTAGATTTTGCTTTAGCGTATTTGTAGGAGTTATAATAGAAAATAATTTATTTCTGTGAGAAATTATGAGGAATAAATTATTTCCTTAGACTAAGGAGTTATTTCCTTTCCTATTTTATATTCATTACCTTAGGTTATATGTTATTTTCTTTTTTATTTTAGGCTTTTCTAATTTTTCTTATTTCTTTTATCTTCAAATAATTAATATGATTTGATTATTGAAGATATTAGGTGATATATCTTTGCTTTTCATGTTATTTCTTTTTATTTTCTTTTCTATTCTACGATTCATGTAAGGATTATTTATACAAACTTTCATATCAATGAAATTATTCTTAATTATGCTTTATTCCGCATTATTTTGAATTTTAGTATGATATCATAGCCAAATTCCCTACCCTAGCTGCTGATCCTCCTTCTAGAACCGCCGGACTCCCTTCCTGCCATCCTCCGTGCGGGAAAAGAGACATTTGTCTTGGTATTTTGAAACAACAATTTTTTCTTCTTCTTTTTCGGCAGCCACCGGGCTCCTCTACAACAACCACCTACTTTACCTGCAGGGCTCCTACAGTTATTCCTAGCAACTGTCCCCTCTGTGCTTGCAGGGGAAACATCCTCCGCTGGTTTTCAACACAGCCTTTCTCGACCTCTCTACTCTTTCTCCTAGCTCAAGTGTGTGGGTTCATATTCCATATAGGATTTTGGGATCAGGAAACTAATCGAGGTCTAGGGATTCAGAGTTCCGTCTCGATCAAGTAGGCCCGGGATTACAATGAATCTTTTGAATGTGAAAGCCTACGCTTTGGCAGAGCAGTTACAACTATGCTTTGGAGTTCGTACAGAGTGTAGGATCTTGGAGATTTTGTAGAACTGTGCTTGAAAGGCGGATTGGAGAGTGTTGCAAGGGTTGTGTAGAGGTTCATCTATGGGCATGTTTCACATTGATTGTCCAACTTTCCGTTTTTTTTTCTTCTGTTGATCGATACTTCCTTATCCCAATTATCCTCAACGCATGACAATTGTTTTCGGTTAGCACGACATTCCTTACAAGAAAGATGGACAGAGCTGTCCTTATAGTCATAGTTGCTATTATAGGCAACTTGTTGCAGAGCTGGGACAATGCCACAATTACTGGAGCTGTTATCTATATTAAAAGGGAATATAAGCTGCAAGCACAACCTACTATTGAAGGATTAATCGTCGCCATGTCACTTATCAGGGCTACTATCATTACTACATTCTCTGGACCTGTTTCAGATTGATATGGGAGGCGTCCTATGCTGATTTTCTCATCAATCCTTTATTTTGTTAGTGGAATGGTGATGCTTTGGTCTCCAAATGTTTACACTCTCCTTCTGGCGAGGCTCATCGATGGCTTTGGAGTTGATTTGGTTGTCACGCTCATTTCCGTCTATATTTCTGAGATTTCTGCACTGGAGATAGAAGGGCAGCTAAGCACACTTATAGTGGAAATCTCGATTCTTTTTTGGCTTCCGCCAAAGATGGAAAAGGGGAACTATTTTCCAGTTGTCTTCCCTCCATAAGAGGAGCATTTTAGGCAAATTATTTAATTTACTAATCACGTTTATCTCCTACCTTCCTTACTCCCGAATCCAAATCTACCGCCATCCCAGTATTTCACAATTAAGGTTGCATTAATGGGCTGAAATAAGGCATGATTTAATACTTCTTTTGGATTCGCGCCTTCCTACCAAGGATCCCGCCATCATGATTTTTTGAATCGGTGAAGCCTTACCTTAAATGGGCAGAAGAGGAGATGGTTTAGTGCTTCTTCAGCTGAAATTAAAAGGTAAATCTGAATCACAAGTTGCCTGTTCCTTTGGTGTCTTCGGCATGAAGCTTACATCAAGGAAAAATCAAGTGCTGCTTACCTATTTTGGGCTTTGCCTTATTGGGCCTAATAAGGAAAGGATTAATATTCAATTGCTGCTACAGAAGGAATGGGATGGTGGTGAGCTCCCCGTAATTAATTGGATAATTGCTTACAGGTTGCAATATATAGAGCCAGGCGCAAGGCTTCTCCTTAGGATTTCATGGTTTTCTTCTTCTTGGGTGTGGATCTCTGGTAGAGAGATAAGAAAGGAGATGGGAAAGAGAGAGAAAATGAGAGAGCTTTTTTTGTAATCGATGAGTGTAATTCTCAAAGCTAATAAAATTCTTTGCAACTCCGTGGACGTAGGCAATTCGCCGAACCACTTATATCCGTGTTTCCGCTGTCTATTCCGGTTTGTGATTTTTTCTCGATCCGGTTTTTTTGCTTTATTGCCATTGTTTTTCACAACATATTAAACAAGTGACGAAAAATGTACTGGGAGAATCAAAAAGGAAAAGTTTCTATAAATAAAAATATTTGGTGGTGCAATAATATTGAAAGAAAAGATAAAATATAAGAAGTTGGGTTATAAAAATTTGTTTAAATGTAAAAGCTTGGAGAACTGGGAAAAAACATAATGTGGTATGTAGGGAGTTTAAGAGAACAATTTGTGATGCTGATAATTCTCTTTTTAGTGATATTTATAATATATTAGATAGAAAGGGGTGAAAACTATATGTATAAACTAGCCAAATAAAGAGAAAAGAAAAGTAAGGATTTAACTCAAGTGTATTAAAGATTAAAATCAAAAAGTGTTTTTCTTAGAGGAAGATGTTCAACTTAGGTTTTTAATGAAGTTTTTGAAGATACGATCGATCTTAGTGATCTTAATATTGTTAATAATAATAAAATATTTTATTTATACCGTCGCATTAGTAAGAAGTTGAGAAGACTTCAAAGAAATCAATGTTGAAAAATCAGTAGCATATGATGATATCTTAATTGAAGTGTGGAAATACATAGGAGATTTAAGAGTTTCTTGGCTTATTAAACTCTTTAATATTATTTTAAAAACTAAAAAAAGCTTGGGGAGTGGAGGAAGAGTATTTTGATCCCCATTTTTAAAAATAAAGGGGATGCACAAGAGTGTCAATTATAGAGGAATTAAGTTGATGTGTCATACTTTAAAATTATGATAGAGGGTAATTGAACATATGTTAAGATTTGTTACAAAGATTTCTCATAATCAGTTTTGATTTATGCCGGGCAGATTTACTATGGAAATTTTACATTTATTGAGAGCTTTGATGGAAAAGTATAAAGCGAATAAGGAGTATCTATATATGTTTTTTATTGATTTAGAAAAAGCTTACGATAAGGTTCCAAGAGAAGATAAGGTTCCAAGAGAATCCAAGAGAAATCTTTTGGAGAGTTCTAGAGAAGAAATGTGTTGATATGACTTATATTCAAGCTATTAAAGATATGTAAACTGGAGCAATTACTTGTGTTTGAACAGAAAGAGGATTAACCAATTATTTTCCTATTTCAGTTGGATTACATCGTGGATTGACTTTAAGCCCTTATCTTTTTTCTTTAGTTATGGATGCTCTTACTGGACATTTATAGGAGCTGGAGGATGCTCTTACTGGACATTTATAGGAGGATGTACCTTAGTGTATGCTTTTCACTATTGGTATCGTTCTTGTAGATAAGAATAGATAAAGAGTTCATGAAAAAACTTGAATTATGGAGGTCCACATTAGAGTATGAAGGCATTCGTTTGAGTAGATCTAAAACTGAATACATAAAATGTAATTTTAGTAGTAGTAGTTCTAGTGGCAGAGTTGTATGGGTGATCAAATCATTAAAATGTGTGAACATTTTATATATCTCGATTCTATTGTTCAAAGTAATGGTGATATAGATGGGGATGTTATTAGTAGAACTCCTGTTGGTTGGTTGAAGTGGAGGAATGCATCGGGCCTATTGTGTGATAGAAAAGTACCGCTTAGATTGAAAGGAAAAGTTTATAAAATGATGGTGAAACCTGCAATGCTCTATGGCGCAAAATGTTTCCCTTTAAAAGAGAAGCATAAAATAAAGTTAAGTGTTGTTGAGATGAGAATGCTTAGGCGGATGAGCGGCTTGACAGTTAGAGACAATGCAATCCGTGATAGGGTTGGTGTAGCTCCAGGGGCGGACAAGATTAGAAAAAGTCTTCTTAGATGGTTTGGTCACATTAAACGTCGACCATCTGATGTTTCGGTTAGTAGATCAGATGTTTTAGATTCAACTTATGTTAAGACTAAAAAGACTTGGGCATATTGTATAAAAAATGATCTTAATTTATTAGAATTAAATGAAAATATGACACTCAATAAGACACAATGGAGAAAAGGGATTATGTAGCCGACCCAACTTAGTGGGATGAAAGTTTGTTGTTGTTGTTTCTTGCTAATTTCAAATTAAATATGTTGAGAATGTATTTCACTTTATGACAATCTTCAAATTGGTCATTCTAATTAAGACATTATCATTATACTGTTGAGGCCATGATCACTATCTCGATCATGGTCATGTTCATTATCAACATTATCAACATTATCCTTATCATTTACCGAATTATAATTTTGAAATTGCTTGGACGTAATCAAACTAAATGTAGAAGCTTTTAAGGTAAAAACTCAACCTGTGTAAAAGACTTGGAAACAAATGCAAAATGTTTATGAAAAAGTGTTTGCTTTATTAATGTTGTATTATTATGTTCATCGTTACAATTGCGACTCATTTTTCTTGTAATTATGATCTATTATTGATTACAAATCTTTTCTTTCGCTTTGAACCGAGTTCCATTAATATAACACAATGTAGGTAAATATAATAGAGTTGTATGGATTTCAACATCCGAGGTAGCCATAAGGTTCAATACATGCAATGTTTCAAATCTGTGAATTTCTTATAGAGAACACCAATAAATTTGTTGTTGGATTTATGGAAACTACAAAAGGGAGAAACCTATGGAACTGGGAAGTTGTATTTTTTTTTCCTTGTCAGGGTACAGCATATATCCCCTTATGCGGGTACATAAAATTGAAAAAAAAAAGATTATTTATATTTTTGTTGAGATAACTTTTATTGTTGCATTAGAAGGCTTTTACTTTTTATTTGAGGCTTTTGTGAATATATGGATAAATTTTTATATAGAAAATGAAGAAAAACCTAATAAGATCTCAAGCTTTATGAACAAAATATTTATGGTGAAGTTCTACTATTTTATTTATTTATGTATCAGATGGGAAAAAAGTTTAGCTTTCACCTAAATTTATAATGATATTTTTTCAAAGAAAAAAGAAAGAAAAAAAGAAAAAAAAAGAAAAATATAGTGTATTTTATATTGATTTGAGAGCTGACACTAGTGATACTGAGGAGATAAAGGACCAGGGACGAAAGTAGAATGTCCACCCCTACTTGTGCTCAACTGACTCAAGTTCCACGTGAACTAATTACACTCAACTTATTGTATTGTCCCAATATATTAAAATGAAAATAACAAAACCCTCTTTTACATGTAAATGACTACAGTCTACAATCTACTTCTCTCCAAGAGAAAGAAAACCAGTTAGTGAACCGAAAGTAAAGGACATGCATAAATCACCAATGCAGATGGAACCCTTTGTCAACTTGTATGCATCCTTGAGGGTATGCATTTTGCATTAACAAAACAAAAATATTACAAAAATATGCATTTATGCATGTATAGACATTTGATCTGTGGTAATTGATCATGACTTGTCAAAGAGGCTTATCAGTTGATCATCAAAACAATTCACATTTTGTGTAAGTCTCATTAATTTTGGCGGCGGAGTAATGACATTTGATGAAATATGGGCATGGGTTCCTCTGCAATTTGGCAGAGGCTGCATTTCTCATAATTTTGTATGTTGTGTTTCACAATTTTATATTTTATTGACAGTGCAATTCCAAGTCAGCTTATTCCAATCATGGATCTGGACATTTAAGACACTCACTAGGCACAATACATTTTATGGGATCGGGGTTGAGGTTAGGGTTGATGAAGGTGCCATTGAGAATTCTGTAGGAAAAACATGAATCTTAGCGTTCTCATTACATTCAAAATCATATCAAGTTTGAGGCTATGGTTTTCTATTTCTTTTGGTTTATAGATATTAATCTAGGATTTGAAATTATGTTTCCTTCCAATAGTATTATTGATGAATAAGTGCAGCAATTTCAGTTTTTTGATGGTTTAGATAAGAAAATTGAAGCTCTGAATTCTGTTGGATTTTTAAGAAAAAGGTTGGTCTCACAAGTTGAACATGGCCAACTTTGGATAATATTAACCTCTTCCATCAAAAGAGATCAAAAAAGTATTCTTGTCTTGTTGAGTAGCAGAATTATTAGTTCAAACCGACCCCACCATCTATTGAACTAATTTAAATTAGATTCGTCAGACATATTATGCTAAGCTAGAATAGATACACTATATGAATAAGTGCGAATTGATATTTAATTAGTTACATTTAAAAAGCATTATTGTTATGACTGAACTGGTAATTTGTGTCAGATAAGTTGGAGATATTTTATTGTTATTTTATTTGATTAAGTTGTAAGGTATCCAATCTGAAACTTTGAAGATATTTATTTTATTTAAAAATATGTCAAACTTCATTAAAAAAAAAATTATCTTGTACTGTTTAGTATTAGAAGGAAAACTTCACTAAATTAGACACATCTTTGTTCTGTGATATATGTGTATATATGATAAATATTTTTTTCTCCTAGGAGGAGAATAATCATTGTTTTCCAATTTTTACTCTTGACATCTACAGCCATACATGGTTTTCTCCATTGATTGTGATATACAACATAGAAAATTACTTTGAATTGAGTTTCATCAATTTTCATAATATTTAAAATAAATTATCAATCATGTGGTAAGAATGCGGACAACTATCGGATGAAAAACAGAAGGTATTTTAAAGTCAAGTTTTACCCTTTGTATTTCACCAATCAATTGCATTACACACACACACACAAACTAAATATCATTGGGAACCCATGTATTTAATTTTGATTCATTTGAAAGTCTCTATATTTTGAGAAGTTAATGGTCTCATTCTATAGTAGTCATCAATAAAAAAAATTATATTGTTTTGGCATGTCTAGTTGATGATCATATGAACTTAAAGTTATTGAAATTATATCACTTGCTTTAATGAAGTTCAAGATATGTTCGAATTTGATTAAGGGTGGGCATCTAGTTTGGAGATTGAGCAAGCTGGTCTCAACTTGAAATAAAAAATTTTGATTTTGGCACAAGTTTAAGTCGACTGGCATGAGCCAAAAATAATTGATTTCAAGATTATTTTTTATCTCTTTCTAGCCAAATCTCTTAATTTTAAAAACTATTATATCTATGGAGAGAGAGAGAGAGAGAGAGAGGGAGTGCTGAGTATAATTCAATGGCAGGAGTGCTGGATGAGAGAAGCATTAAGGCATTAAAGAAAGGAGTTCTGATTGCTGTATTTTAGAAATATCATGTTGAATGAATGAGATCACTGTTGAACACACCGAAAGAGATTTTATTTTCTTTCTGCCTTCAATTATTAATATGCCTTTCAAACATTTCTTTTAAACTGCACTAAGTTAGCCGATTCCTGTATTATTTTCCGTCATCTCTTTTGGTTTCTAATGCTGCTATCCAGTAAAAATCATGTATTGATACTGCTGTTGCTTCTACAACAGTGAGTATGAGGAGTTGGAAGCTACGCCCAGTTTGTCTGTCATTGAGGGTCCGTTGGAGCCACAAAATTCATCTTCTGCAGTTCCTGATGTTCCAGAGGAGTCATTTGTGAACTTTTTTAGCGTATGTATTTGGTTCTCATAACCATTTGAAAACTGGCTTGCTTACTTGTTTCTTGGCCTCATCTTGAAAGTTTTGAGGGGCATTTACATACATTCCACAGAATTCTTATATAATTAAATATGCATATACATCACCTAAATATTCATATTTAATCGAACATCACTTAGATCTTTAACATCACATTAAAAATACCACATTCACTATCTTCTTAAAAGTGAAATATATCTTTTCATGCATAAATTTATGATACAACGTTGTTATAAGTGTAAATATCAAGCTTTGAGTATTAGATATGTAAATACATAAGAATTGTGTGGTATGCATGTGAATTTCCCAAGTTTTTATTATTTTTTTATTGATTCAGTTTTCATCCCACAATCATCATTCTCGGCATGCAATTTCTATATTTTCATTTCCCCTTTGCCGTATTATTACTTTCTAAATTTCTGGGATTAGTGCTTTCTAACATGAAGCACATTAGTTCCATATTAAGTTTCTCTCCTGGCGAGACCAATGAATTATCACAGTTGTTTTTTGTGTTCTGCCGATATATATATATAGCTTAAATAAATACCACCCAAATCCTATTTATTTACATATCTAAAGACCTGAACTCCTTCACATTTATACCACCCAAGTTTTGACATCACATTAAAACTATCATCATTTTAACTTTTTAAAAGTGAAATACATCTTACCATGCACAGGAAAGGTGGCATACATGTAAAAATTAAACTTTAGGTTATAGATATGTAAATACATAGAGGACGTATGTGTCATGTATGTTAATCGTCTATTTATTTTATGTTTTGCAGACAGCCATGAGCATTGGAAATTCATCCAATACAACCATAACTGGACCTCTGCATCCGTCTTCTACTCCAACTCCCTTGTCTTCTTACACACCTAGTGCTCCACTTCCTCCATTGTCAACCATTCAAACTACACCTTCTCTGCCATCGTCATCTTCTACCCTAATGTCAGTACTAGATACAATTGAAGCTAATGGCGGAAATAACCTCGTCACTAGTCTTGTAAAGCCATCTTTATTTGCACCATCACACTCATCTTCTACATTACTGATGCCACCAATTTCATCTACTGTGCCTGCTCCTCCCCCTCTTCATCCTCCTGTCACCATGCAGCGTCCATATGGAACTCCATTGCTGCAGCCCTTTCCACCACCCAATCCTCCTCCTTCCCTCACTCCCACACAATCCTATGGTCCAGTCATCACTAGGGACAAGGTCCGTGACGCTTTACTGAGGCTTGTACAGGTATATTTTATGCCATTTCATTAATATTCTGCTTTATTTTATTTTAAGCACTGTTCTTAGATTGTTTTTCAATTTTAGAAGAATTTCGATCTGTAGTTGCTGTTTCTTCCTCCAAAATTTGGATTGAATGGAAGTGTTGTAAAAGTTTTGAGTGAATTTAAAAGTAGTCTTTAAGTAATTGAGAAATATTAACCTTGGAGGACTTGCTTTAACCATTGGGAAAGAAGCAAAAATATTAAAGAAACTGCAACGGATCTGGTATTTTTTTTTTGGGCCACTTAAATCTTCTATATTTACATATGTAACAACTATTGTTTAATTTTTACATTTATACTACCCAAATCTTTCTTATTACATCAAAAGTACCACTATTTTAACTTTTAAAATGTGAAATACATCTTTTCATGCATTGGTAAGGTGGCATACATTTAAAAATTGAGGGCTAGAAGCTAGATTTGTAAATACATAAGAGTTGAGTGGTATGTATGTAAATCTTCCTTTTTTATACCTTTTGAAAGAAAAATGTGATAGTGATAGCTCAGATGGTAATGAACTGTGTGGTTGATTGCTTGGGAGATTTGAATTTATCAATCTGTTTCATTCCCTTTTTGTTTTAATTTGTGTAAGCAGATTGAGAATTTGTTTTTTGACTGAAATAAAATTTTCCTGGTCCATCAAATGTTTTAATTTGTAAATTAATGGATTTGCTTCTGCATTATTATAATTAGATCAATGCCACCATAAAACCCAATTTGGGACCTGCACAATCCATTTCTTAAAAATTTGACTTGCTTTTTCCTGTTGAATGATATATGGTTAAAACCGAAATATCTTGGAGAAGCTTGAATTTTTTTTCCCCCCCCTCTGTACATGCAAGTCACTCAATTCCTATGTATTTACATATCCAACGCCTAAACTTAACATTTTTTACATACATACCACCTTACCTATGCATGAAGAGTTGTATTTCATTTAAAAATTGTGGTATTTTTGATGCAGTGCGAAAATTTTTGGTGATATAAATGTGGAAAGTAAAGTTAGGTGTTAGAAATGTAAATACATAGAAATCACTCCCAAGAGAAATCACTGCATATTTTAATTCTCCGAACAATTGGAAGCCAGAAAACAAAAATTTTGCTCTTTCCAGTAAGATTAGGCTTTTATTTATTTATTTTTTAATTGCCCTAATGTATGCATTTTTAGGGGCATTTACATACCACACAATTCTTATGTATTTTCATATCTAATACCGAAACATTCATATCTACACGCATATCACTCAAATCCTTAACATCATATACAAAACACTACCACCACCACCATCTTTTTAAGAGTGAAATACATCTTTTCATGCATTGGTATACGACACCAAGGTATTATGGGTGTAAATATCAAACTTTTTGTTTTAGATACGTAAATACATAAGAATTGCGTGGTATGTACGTAAATTTCCCTTTTTTTTGTGCCAAATACAAAACTATATATCTATATTTTGCTGACGCAGAACAATCAGTTCATCGACTTGGTGTACCGGGAGATGCTCAATTCTCATCATCCATAGCAGAGCTGAAGCATACATATATATTTAAATGGTTGCAGAACTCTGCCCTGGACTGTGATTTTGTGCTTGTAAGTGGACCTCTTTGTATAGATTCCGACATTTTAAGGCCTTCAGTCTTCTGATACTGTTTGTTTAGGGCAAATTTTTTCTTGTGGAGATGTTTATTGTAGGTTATTTGGATGATAAATTTGTTTTTTTAATTCTGCATTCTGCATGCATGCTTCTCTCCATATATTATTGTCCTGAAAACAAACCTGGAAGCAGTATATGAATGAAAAGGTGAATTCACTTAAAAAAAAGTCAGCATTAGTTGTATTTTTGATGTGTTGTTAGATATTTAGGGGCTATAAATGTAAATAATGTAAATAACAAAATTTAGATGTTAGATATGTAAATATGATTGATAGGTGGGTATGTTATGTAAATCTCACCCATCATTATTTCATTTTTTGATCTTTTGCTTTAATTGAGGCAGACTGCTGTTGTCCTCCCAATTTTCGTCATAATGATTTTAAAAGTTAGCTTGTCATAATTTTTGATAGATTTTTGTTAGCTGTGTAAATTAATTTTTTATTATTCTCCATACATATCACAAAAAAAATATTTATTATTATTATTTGTTTAATTATTTGTAATTTTTGATATATTTTTGATCATTTTATTAATATTGATTTTAGAAACTTCATTCTACATATGGATTCAAAGTATTGCTAAGAACATATTGAGGACAAAAAATATTACATCAGGACTCCTAACGTAGAGCTACATTCAGAGTCCACTGATATGCTGACACGTGGAGGTGACAGAAAAAAAAAAAAATTGTTTTAGCATTGAGAAATATTTCTCCCGTATTATTTCGCATTATTTATGTGTTATTGTGGTGGTATTCACGTGTTATTGTATTATGAGAATATTTCCGGTGTTATAATAACACAATAACACATCAATATCACCATAATAACACTTGAATAAAACAAGAGTAATATTTTTTTGTGTTATCGAGTCGGATCGTAGGAAAATGCACGTGTTTTCTTGAAGCCATATGTCTGCATATCAGTGGAGTTCGAACGTAGCTCTACTTTAGGAGTCCTGATAATGTAATATTTTTCCATTGAGGACGTGACACATTAGGGATGATTTAACTCTTGATTTTGATGTTCCATAAAAAAATATTTGCAGCCACTTTGGCAGCAACCATGCTTCTTTTGCATGATGATGAATTTTAGGTTTTTGAAAATAAGCTTAAGTAGTAAAATATAATTTCATTTTTGTCTTTCCATCGGGTTGACTTAATATTAGCCTCACAAACTGACTGCACGCCAAAAGATGACAAATTTCATAGTTTATTAGAGTTTTAACAAACTAAAGTTGTCATATCTTAAGCTCATTATATTATTGTTGAACCAAGCTTTATCTATTCTTCGAAAAATTAATATATCTACTTTTCGTTTTGAGAAAAATAATCCACTCGAGAAATAAAGATGGTGTTGGCCTTTTGCCTTCAGTGAAGAGAAATCTTCCAACTAGACCGGACGGTCTGGTCTTTGTTCTTTCGTGTTTGACTCGTTAATAAGCTCGTGTTTGATTTGTTCGGTAAATTCATGAGTCGAATACAAATAATTTTTTTTGCGCTCGATATATGAATAAGCCGAACTCGTATAAAAATTTGTTTGTTCATTTTTGGGTCAAAACAAATAAATTACATCTATATATATATATATATATATTTATTTATTTAATTAT
>NW_018164526.1:1348384-1358562 GCF_001263595.1 Phalaenopsis equestris
ATATATATATATTGTAAGAAGGTCTATCTCCCATTTTCTCTTGTAACCTTTCATTTACAATATATAAAATGGGTTATAGAGTCCTAGAATACCCCATTTTGTTATTATGGGATAAGTCTATGTGCATTCGTTTACTTCTTTTTCCTTCTCTATCTCTCGCTAATTCTCACTCAAGGTTCCTACTGTTCTGATTCTTAAACATGTCTGACACCATAAATTTAGATTAAACAAAAATAATTTCAAAAGAATCCCAAGAAACTAAACTATAGCTCAAATTATTGAAACCTAATTAACTTCAAAATTAATCCATTACACACACTTCTCGCCGCCAAATATATATATATTGTAAGAAGGTCTATCTCCCATTTTCTCTTGTAACCTTTCATTTACAATATATAAAATGGGTTATAGAGTCCTAAAATATTCCATTTTGTTATTATGGGATAAGTATATGTGCACTCGTTTACTTCTTTTTCCTTCTCTATCTCTCGCAAATACTCCCGCAAGATTCATACTGTTATGATTCTTAAACATGTCTCACATGATAAATTTAAATTAAACAAAAATAATTTCAAAAGAATCCCATAGAAGAAACTAAACTACGGCTCAAATTATTGAAACATAATTCAACTTCAAAATTAATCCATTACACACATTTCTCGCCGCCGAATTTAAAATTGAGTGAATAAATTAAAATACTATTAATTTATAGTTGATGTGTGCTAGAAAATTCGCGGCGGTAAAGTAACAGACTATCGTCTTAGCATTGTACAAATGTTCAACACACACAAATGAAAGAGAAACAAGCGGTTATGACTTCAGAAGTTTTTGCGCGGAAAACCCTTAAGGGAAAAACCACGGGGCATGACCCAGTTGCGGAAATCAACTATTGATTGATGATTACAGAAATTCCTTGTTCCACAGACGAGAAAATGTAATTATATTTTATAGGTTACAAAGTCGACTGACAACGTCTGGTTGGTAGTGATCGATGGTGGTTGATGACGGTTGACAGAGGTCGGCAGTGATCGTTGGAGGTCTCCGGTGGCTTTCATGGGACACAATTGAGTGCCTTAACGATGTATTAATGATGTTGAAGTTGAGTGATCTTGGGCTCGTTGGATTTGTCTTGTCGAGACCCTCGATTCAAGTATAGGTTTGCTAGTGTCGACATCAGTTTGACCTTTCAAATGTGTCCAAAAATCTTCCAAATATATGTTTTATTTATTACAAGAATGTGCGGGATGATGAAAATCTATAACTTTTTTTTTTAATTTGAAACATTACTTCTATTTTAATTACGCATTCATGTTGCCTTAAATTAAAAAAATAAATCTCCCATTTACAATAAAATAGCAAAGCGTCGAAAACCACGACTACGTGTGGCCGTGTCCTCTGAGTCAGTCAACGGAGAAATACTCCAACTAAACCGGCGGTCCACTCTTTGCCTTTTCATCATCAACATTCAACACCAACTATAAAATCAAGCAATCCCCCTTTCCCTGGCAAGACGAAAATGAACGAAATTCATGGCGACATCCTTATGCAAGCTCTTGGGCACCTGGACGGCCCATCCCTCGCTTCGGCAAGCTGCGCTAGCTCCCACCTCCGCTCCCTGGCCTCCCACCCAGACCTCTGGCGCCGCCTCTGCCTCTCCACCTGGCCCTCCCTCAACCACCCCCTTCACCTCCCTCTCCTCAACTCCTCCCCCAGAATCTTCTTCTCCGACGCCCATCCCTTCCCCGCATCCTCCTCACCCTCCCATAACACCAACCTCCCCGACAAACTAATCTCCGCCGTCGATCTCTACCACCGCGGCGTCCCAATCTTTTCCCGCGTCATCGAGACCGACACCTCCACCTCCTGGTTCCGCAACTCCGCCTTCTTAATCGACGCGCCTTCCGCAACAGGGGCTGTATCGCCCAAAGATCTGACTTTGAGCTGGATAGTGATAGACCCTGCCAAGGGGCGGGCGGTGAACTTATCGAGCCGGAGGGCGGTGGCGGTGGAGAAAAGAGATTGGTGCGTAGGGGAGACGGTGGCGCGGTTCGCAACGGTGAGGGAGGGGTTGGCGGTGGGTGCGGTGGTGATGTGGCGGAAGGAGCGGTGGTGGCGGCGATGGAGGGGGAGAGGAAGGGGATGGGAGAGGATGAGGCTGGGGAGAGGTATTTGGAGTATGTGAAGATGAAGAGAAGCAGAGAGGAGAGGAGGGATAAGAGGTTGTGCTTCGGGGATATCTGCTTCGCCGCCTTCGCCGTCTTCCTCTCTCTGGCTTCTGTTTCCCTCTATTTTCTCCGCTGAGGGAGAAATCATTTGTGTGTATATATTATGTAAAAATAAAATTTAGGATCTTTTAGTAAAAATTTGTCATTTTGTTCTGCCAAATTTGGAAAATGAAACTTTCATTCTTTTGTGTTGTAAAAGTTTGGATTGAATTTTGACAAGATAATCTTAACGCAATGATTACTAATATGCTTCAAGTGTGCTTTCTACTTAAAGATTTTGTTCTGTCTCGTTATTTCGCAGTGTGATTTTAGGGTCTGTTTGAGGCAGCTGCAGCTTATCTCGTTTCTGCTGATAAACAGCTTATCCTGATAATCTGCTAATGAGCAGCTGATCCAGATAAATTGTCTGGTTGTTTGGTTTGCGCTTATGGAAAACAACTGATTCGGATTCTGAAAAATTGACCATTCTGCTCCTGTTCTGAATAAGCTGTTTAGCTGTTTGATTAGTGCGTTTTGTAAACAGCTTATTTGCAAATTTTTTTTTAATTAAATAAATAATCTGTGCAACAGAATTTGTTATTTTCTCAACAAATTTAAAGAAAAATATTGAGACAAGAAAATACAAAAAAGTTGATTTATATTTATATATGTAGAGTGGTAAATCCAAACAAGAGGTGTCGAAGGAGTCAAATGTAGAAGAACGAGAGGCAAAACGAACCAGATTCGTAGGGGAGGAGCGATTAGGGCACGAGAAATCTCCGGAGCGCTTCAGCGAAGATGTCCGATGGCAAGGGTGAGCGAATGAGGGTCACGGGACAAGCAAGGGCCCTAACGTAAAAAGAAATTCGCAAAACGCAAACCGCGGGGCGATTCCCACGGTCCGCGTCTTTCAGAAAAAACTAAAAACCGAGTTTTGGACAATCTGGAAATAAGTGCTAACCAAACGAGATGACAGCGTTTTCAAAACGCCGCCCGCACTTTTAAGCTGCCCCAAACGGACTCTTAGTTTCTAATTGATCTTAAGTCCTGTTAAACTTGAGAATTATTCTTGGTATTCTTATTAACCTATGTATGTAAAGATATATTTCATTTTTTGAAAGTAAAATAGTGGTATTGTTTATTGTGATATTAAAGATTTGGTTTTTATAAATGTATGAAGTTCAGGAGTACTATATGTAAATACAAATGAATTGTGTGGTTTGTATGTAAATGCATGATTCTTATGTTTGTATATGTTACACTTGTAGACCATTTGTTAAACAAATTAGAATGTCAACCACTTGAAGCTTCGTGCTGCCAGCTTTCCTCAGACGACAAATGATTCAGGACGAGTTGACAAGAAGCTGGGTATAGAAGAGCTAATATAGATACATAAAAAAAACATATTGTGAATGTTATGTTGCAATTAATACAAAAGCAATTTTGTGCAAACATCAATGTTGTTGGCACCGCCGATAAATAAGATTATTATGATAATGAAATCCTAAAATAATTTAAATAAAAAGATAAATTTTGATTTTCATATTATTTTACTATATTTTTGATATCAATTGTTTATATTGTTACTCAACATATGTTTACTGTAGTTACAATTTATGGTAATGTCACTGCTAGATACTGTACATGATGTTTTGACATTTGGATTTTCTTACATCAAATATGTGCCCATAATTTTTATATATTAAAAAATGTAGTAGACTTTGAATAGCCATCTTTGCTTCTCACATGTGTTGTTTCGGTGAAAATTAAGGGTTAAGAATTAAGTTCAATAGAAACTTTTGGGTTACAATTGAGAGCCTAATATTTTGTATGTCAGAATTTTAGATATATATATTATTGATTGTCATGATAATGTGTTTATTTTGTTGATAGAGATTTTAAATCATAATTGTTGTATAGTGATTTTATCTGAATGACTTTTGGGCATTTTTTATTTTTTAATATTTGATAATATTAGTGGCTTTGTGTTTATGAAAATTTCTTCCGAGTAGAGCTTGGATAATAATTTATTTTTTATGGCCTTGACATGAGGCAAAACTCCTCGATTTGATGGATTGCATCGAGCTGGCTTGTGACACGAAATCTCATTGGGTATAGTCTTGAAGCCTGAGACATTGAGCCCCCGGCTCTTTGCATTCTTCGATGTTAGGATAACCTTCATTGTCTCGAAATTCGTTCACATTATTGTTTTAGGCATGATTGTGGTGGGGTGATCCTACCACATTTCATTCCCATATGAAGCCTTTGGAGAGCCTAGGGGGGGTGGGGGTGCAATCTTTGCCATAGTCTCAAAGGTCGTTCACGTTATCTTCTTGCATCTCATTTAGAGACGGCCTATGAAAGAAGTCATTCACGTTAACATCATATGCACGATTGTGATAAGGTTGTCATCATACTTCCCATTCAAACTGCAAGTTTTTGATAACTGCTTACAGACTGGGGGTAAATTTCATCACAAAGAGCTTTCCATCAGCGCCTCACCACTACACTTGAGTTCTTCCTCAACTAGACTAAAAATGATCTCATCAAGATTCAATACATAGACTGCTTTATAGACTTGTGTGGGCAACACCCCCATCCAGAGACAATAAATTTGAAAGTAAAAAATAAGACATTTCCAAACATAATTCTTCAATAGCCGCACCTATATTTCTAAAAAAAAAGTAATAACTATTCCGACTTACGCTCTATTATTGAGAAACACAACATTTTCTACGAGCACAAACTTAAACGACATGCTACTTTATAACATCAACAAAACATTTAAGTTGAAATCAACTTACTTTAACTTGCTGAGAATATTATTTATTAAGATGTTTAATAATTTGTTGTAATAAATTTATCATATCATGATATTCTTTCACAACTTTTTTGTATGCAGTATTTTGGTCTTTTATATACCTGCTTTATGTATGAACAATTATTACCATTGTTTAATTCATTTCAAACTTGGAATCCGTCCTCTAAAGAAACATTAGATCTACGATATCATTAAGACTTTGTAAAAAGAAAACTCAGAATACAATAGACACGACTTCTTCTCATAAGAAAATCCACTCAGTCTGGTAATAAATAATAACATGAGGGAGGAAAGTAATGATCGTATATGTTCACATAATCATGAATATTTGGAGGACTCTATTGATATGATCCTAAAATCCAAAATCTTTTTCTAACATCTTCTCTTTGATGGAATGCATAATCCCACAAAAAACTACGAGTGTTTGAATTACATAATGAAATTGTCATAACAAATTTATTTCGTTGATGAACCTTAGTTGGAAAATACGCTCTTTAAAAGATGACCCAAATGTAATCATCAAGAAAAAAAAATATTAATGAATAAATATCATTGATCTTCATGCTAAAACATATTCATCATTTATATATCTATCTCATCAAACTTTTATTTATCACTGGTGGCTTGAACTCTTTGCCCAACTAGAGAAAAGTGGAAAATGATAGGAAAAATAGATGTTGGAGATGAACTTAGTCATGAATCTTAAAATTAAATGATATTCAATATTTTTATATCTATTGGTATTTTAAATAAGTCGGCTCACATGCTAATAAATTGAATTGGGGTTGGTCAGGCAGATTGAAGAAACACGGAGATTTCTCGTCTGGACACGTAGAATGATGCAGTTTTCTATTTAAATTCTAAGTGTGGAGGCTCTATTAAAACGACTTAGATGATATACATATTATGCAACCCATTTAAAATTTGGGCTGAAGGCAATGACGGAAAGTAAAAGAAGATTTTCAAAATGTTGAATATTTTAAACCTAAATTTATTTAGTCTCAAAATTTTATTATTAAACTTTTGTAAAAAGTATATAAGATTTAGGTACTAAAGAGCATGAGCGATTCACATGATTCCCAAACAAATTCATAAGGAAAAAAGGGGAAACTAATTTCAAGACACAAGCATGCAAGAAAAATAAAAAAGCAAGCCAAGTAAAAATAATAAAAGGCCGGGTGTTGCTAGGTTGGTAAAATATCTCGAAAACAGAAAAAGTTGGTCATATACAACACAAGTACATACTTGGTTCTAATTCTATACATCAATGAAATTTTCAAGTAAAGTATGGGACACGAGCAAGCAGTTCCTGGTCCCTGTCACGTGGTTCTGCCTGTCTGACATCTCGAAACATGTGCCCGTATCTTATTTGTAATACAAGACTCTTCTGGGGCTCTAAGAAGTACATAGGAAAATTTAAAAAAAAAAAGACTCGACTTGCTTGAAAACAAGGTTAGCAGAAAAAGCTACAAACATGTAACACATATGATCCATTCATGGCGAGAGGAGCTTAGTGACAACTGTAGAAAAAGAGTGTCATCATCATTACTTGCTCATCTCTATTACATGTGTGAGTGTGTGTTTTAGGCATGACCTAACATCCTAATCCTTAGTATAGCACACCATCTAACATAGTGTCCTTACACAACATCTTAGTGGATGCATAATTATGTCGAAAGACTGACATATGTTTTGACGTTGTCACCGTCTCCAACCCTGTCTTAAGGATCCAAGGATTCTAAGAGGCGCCGCTAGATGCAAGTTTTATGGAAAACTTTTAAAAAGGTTGACCTTACATATGGTCTAAGGTAGGATGCAAGTAATTTCAAAATAGATTTTGAAAACGTGATGCATAAAGTAATTAAATTATGTTGTTTTTTATACTTCTAAAATAATTCCTAAGAAATAGAGAACATAAGTGGCACCTATTAGATCTCTTGGAACCTTAGCACAACATACGAGTGTTGGTCCACGGTGCGATAACTATTCTTTCCCATCAAAACATCCTCGCGAGCAATACTAGTTGCCATATTGTGACCAGCAGAGGGTCACTCAGCTACCAAGCCAGCTTCATCGTAGTGATGACAGGGAAACACTTGCAAATGCAACATGATTCATTGTAATGTGATATTGTAGGGTGCTATCACGAGATAACAAACATTTGTCACTAGTATATGGTGGCGTATACTAGTGAGGAATACATCGACAGTGCAAAGTGGTGGATGCAAAACATACAACACAAGTGGGGGGTGAGTGTGTCAAAGAGGCAATGTTCCAAAGGGTAGGTGTGCCATGGAGGCAGTGACCTGGAAGGTTGGGTGTGTCATGGGGGCAGTGACCCGGAGGGGTGTGTTTGTCGTGGGGATAGGGACCCGGAAGGGTGGGTGTACCATGGATGCAGTGACTCGGAGGGTGGGTGTTTCATAGAGGTAGTGACACGAAGGGTTGAGGTCTGTCATTGAGGCAGTGACCCAGAGGGTGAGTGTGTCGTGGAGGCAGTGACTCAGAGGGGTGGGTGTAATGCGGGGGAAGTGACCTGGAAGAGTGGGCGTGTCGTGGAGGCAGTGGCCCGAAAGGGGGACCTATGACAGTCCGATGCAGTCTCATAAGAAGAGGAGGTGATGTAATTCTCACTAGAGAGAATTATACACCAGGTAAGCTTGATGTGCAAACTGCCCCTGAATAAGACACGAGGATGTTCAGAATGACTGTGTCTGGGTAGTGACTCAAACAAACTTAAACATGCATGTCATGATCATGCAGGATGTCATGCAAAGCATATAGGTGAGGGGATACTTGTGTGAGTGCAAACACTAGTGACATTGGTGCACCGTGCATGGAGATGTCACAGAGCAAGTCTGTTGAGTGATACACCTCTGAGAGGCACTAACGCTTATTAAGAGTGTATGACGACATATGTTCATAAAAGCTCGATAGGGAGCAAGTGTGAACATGATGATGCATATAATGTGAACTAAAACTGTGATGATGCAACATTCGACAGAAATGGTTGATTGAACTGATCAGGTCGATTAGGCCAAGTAGACATTGTCGGTAGCGCTAATCAGGCCAGTGGGGCCAATCGGGCGAACTGACGAAATATATCAATATATCTAATTGGATCAGCACAGCTGATTGTACGAGTCGACGAGACACGTTGATCGATCCGATCAAGCCAGTGTGACAGATCAGACGAGTTGATAAAAGAATGTCGGTCGAGTCAATCGGGCCAGTAGGGTTGATTGGGCGAGCCAACATAACACATCAACTGATCTGATCTGGCTGATGCATCCAATCGAACGAGTCGACAACAAATTTTTTATCACGTCGATCGGGTTGGTGGGGCCAACCAGGCAGGACGACATAACATGTTGATCAATCTGATCAAACTAGTGCGACCAATTAGACGAGTTGATAAAAGATTGTCGGTCATGCAGATCGTGTCGGTGGGGTTGATTGGGCTAACTGATAGAACATGTTGATCGATCTAATTGGGCCGGTGCAGCCGATCAGACGAGCCGACAAAAGATTGCATGTCTCATCAATTGGGTCAGTGGGGCCGATCAGGCAAACCGATGGAACAAAATGCAAAAATGTATAGTTTTATGCATATTTTAGAAATCATGCCACACACGCAATGTGAATGCATGCAAGAAATGAGATTTAATTGTTCTTAGCTACGAAGTCAACCTGTCATAACGATCTCATGGATCACCCTAAGGGTAATTAACGGAGTGAAGTGGGCATCGTCACAAAGCGACGGGTGAAGTGGGCATCGCCACAAAGCGACGGGCAGCCTCCTCTGTTTGCCTAACGCAAGAAATTACACAGACATAGACGTAGGGAATGTTAGAGTTGCAGCACTTTCAATTCTCTACGCCCAAAAAAAAATTATTTTGTTCCTCTTCGATGTGGGAATGGAATTGACGACACAAATGCAGGGTTACAACGACCTCAGGCATTGGGATTTCATGTTATAAATGAAAAAAGATAAATTTTGCTCGTCAGATTCGTGAGGGGAAACACAAAGCTTCTGACCTATGGGATTTCCTCTAGGAACACAAAAAAAAAAAAATCATAACCTTGTAGCTTCTCTGACATCCAGACTGAACAGTTAAAAAAACCAGTTGAAAGCCACCTCCTAAAAAAGTGCATGCTCAAAAAGTTAATCGCGGGTGAAATGAATTCTATAAATAGAAAAAAAAGCTATAATTTAAAATCACATTTATTTTGGCATGCTGTTTTCAGTATTTTCTTTTCTTAAAATGGCCAAGTTAAGAAGAAGAAATAATATGATAAAATTATATACTTCGTGAACACCCCAATGGAATCTTTTGTCAAGGAATGAGCTAAATGTGAGATTATCTTTTGCTCGACACTCTAGTCTCACTCTGAAGACAAGAGCTTCTCATCTAAGGGGTCGATAGTTGATAGCCAGGCCAAAGCATTCGATCGGTTGACTTGAGTCGATCAAGCAAAGTTTTGACGACCTAAAAATCAACTAGAGCAGATCAATACTCTTAACAAAGCATAATAAGTTGAATGACCCTTGCCGACCCAAGGACCAACAATCTCAGCTGATAGAGCAATATGATAGATGAGTCATAGACTCTTTAATTTAAATACTTAATGCATCCTATAACACCCTGTTAAAGTAGGGTTAAGCATGTAATTATGCACATAGTACCCCCCTCTTCAACAAATAAGGGAGTCATTTTTACAAATGGCTAATCAATAGAAATTTATTCATTGTAGTGCTCATTGATGTACACTCTCTTCCCCCTCTCTCTACTGATATATGCTTTATCTCATGGGTTTGATTGTCACGATCCAACTTGATATAACACATATAAGGAAATAGATTATGCCAAGCCGAGAGCACAAGAGAATATTTAGCTCAAGTCCATCAATAATAATATAAAAGAACGAAGCTAAAGATCATTGTCATTTCATTTTCCTTGCATACATCAAAGTTATCTACATTCAAAACATTTATATACATTGATCATGATTTTTTAATAATCTCAACATGACATATAAATTTATCATGATCGTAATATATATATATATATATATATATGTATATATATATATATGTATATATATATATATATATATATATATATATATATATATATATATATGTATATATA
>NW_018164526.1:1365242-1375867 GCF_001263595.1 Phalaenopsis equestris
ATATATATATATGTGTGTGTGTGTGCGCGCGCGCGCGCGTGCGTCTCTGTGCGCGTGTGTGAAATCGATATTTGGTCCAGTGGGCACCAAATATCGATTCTCCCAAAGGGTTGAAAATCCTGGTGTGTTTGCTTCTTATTCGAAGAGCCGCCCCACGGAATTCGAACCTTGACCCGAGGGACTTACACAGAGGCCGCACCAATGAGCCAGGTTATTTGCACGTATATGTGTGTGTGTCTATATATATATATATATATATATATAACATATACTTCTATCAACAAATACTATCAGCTGGCTCCACTTGATCTTTACTCTTCCCTTAAAACATGTAAAAGCAACAAGACAAAACTTACAACTGAAATCAATGCACAAAAATAAATTAACATTGATGATTGCATCATAATCATGTCATGCATCATAAACAAGTGAGTCTGTAAGTAGTTGAACATGCATATGCATACTATAAGATATGTACCCAAAATATAGTATCAAATCACAAAAAATAGCAATGTAAAAAAAATGCCCATCATCAACACAATTATCATCCATGTATACTCTACAAGCTAGGTGATCTTACTAATCATCTGTGGTGTTTTCTCTTTATAAATTATAGTAAAGCAGATACATTATTCTATATATCATGTTAGTAAAAATAATCAGAACAGTCTCTCAGGTGGCATAGTACACGTGAGTCGTTACCCCCAGTCCGTCGACACTCATATCATATCATATTCATCCCATATAACTCCCAACATGTATCCGGTTTACACCATTAACCCATTTAAAGGAAAGCCCATTAGCTTACCCTCCAGCATAGAGTATCTTTTCTATATTTTAGTGAAGATAATTTGCAAATTGGGCTTATAACAGAGTCATAAAAAATATTCAAATTTTACACAATGAATCTTTTTTTCACATATTTTCCAGTATTTATTTATTATTTATTATCCATTCATTTTAAAATAATTTAAAAATCATAATAATAAAACAGTTCATCTTTATTGACATATTGAAACATCTATTAATCAAACACACACTTGAGTATTGTGGTATTACAGTGATTTACAGGACATATCTAAATTCAACACATTAAATTATTGTCTTTTGGAAAAAAACACGGTGATTACGTATTGAAAGTTTGTTGATAGGATTTGTGATATAATAATAATAAGAGAAAATAATTGTTTATTTATTAGTTATTTGATTTGTTGAAAAAGAAATGCATTGTAAAAAAAATTATGATTGAAATGTATTTAAAATATTTTAAAATTATTTAACTAAGCATAAATTAAGAGCATGAGTTTCTATTTTCTTAAGTGTATGGTTGTCAGCATAAAAGTGGGGCAAATGGCGACATACATGGACAACTTTTTTGCTATGTTGAGGCTAGCTAACATGGCAGCATGAACTTTTGTTCATTTTAAAGTATTTAAATTGTTAGTGCCTACTTCGCTACTTGAGGAACATAATCATAAGTGAGGAGAGTAGATCACTAAAGATTCATTATTAGCAAATTTATTGTCAAAATAAATATTTTGATGTGAGAAATCCATCAACACTAGAAGTATGGATGGTCGTCAAAGGCCGAACAATTGAACTTTGTGTGATAAAATTTGAGGGAGCAAATAAAGATTACGAAGTTGCGGATATGTGACTACTGTCAAATAATTGTAGTTAGACGTTGAAGATTGAACATCTTTAATGGGGCAATAGAAGTCATGGAACCATCACATTACAATGAAGGCCAGAAAGTTGTTTTCCGGGGACTAAATGTCAATCTACTGTGGCTGGGCTCTTGAGAAAAGACAACTATGGTTAGACAGCTAAAATTGAGTGACTATTTATAGTGACAAAAAGTCTGAAGGTCCGGTAGTCAGTAGATGGTCAAGTATTTTCCAGAACTATAATTCAGTGTCAAAGATTTCACAGTTGCATTTTGGGGACACAATTTAGAGGCCGTACTTTGACGAGTGATTGAGTAGTCATATTTGGGTGATGGAGTTTTGGAGTTTATAGATGGTGACCGTGATGCATGATTGTAGCCAAGCAAAACGAAGGCCAGACAACTTTTTATCATTAATATTGATCTGAACTATACTAAAAATATAATAAAATTTTAATTTGTAAATTAAAAACTAATCAAAATATTCAATAAATAAATAAATTTTGTTTTCATATATTAAATGTTTTTTTTTTTGTTAGTTAACCATTAATTGTCCATTCTTGTATCACTTTATTATAATTATTGTTTGAATCAATTCTTTTTTATTTGAAGTCCATTTAGTCAATCGCCACATATGCTCTAATAACTATATTGTTTAATTGTTGATATCGTTAAACTAAAATCTAAGGTAACCCTTGCTCGAAAATAATTGGCATAAGTTATTTATTTATATAAAAAGTAAATTTAATTTAACAAGTGACGTGGCTTTGAGGAGAGACCCCCCCACATATTGAAAGTCATCTTTTCCTGACTCATCCCTTTTGACAAAACTAAGAAGGGGGGGAGAGGTCTTTGTTATGTATCATTGAAAAACAAAGTAAAGGCTGGATGTCTAAGACTTCAAAACGGTGCCCAACAGGACTTCATTTTCCACATACAGTGTCAAACTGAAGTGTGCTGGAAGATTTGAAATAATAGAGTAATAAATTTGAGTCTCATAATGGTATGAGATGCATCACACACATATATAAAATAAAATTAAATGGAGGGGATACCATGATTTTACATGAAAAATTCTGGAAAGGGAAATCACGAGACCTGGTCAAGTTAAAGTAATCTACTATATAATTATGAGTGTATAGGCTTACTCTTCTCTTGAATTAGGAAAGATAGAATTATAATGTTGATGTACAACATTAATTCAACAATAATAGTTGTAATGAGCTGTGAAGCCAGTGGGCGATAGCTTCAGGAGTTTCGATTGGCCACAACAAATGAAGCAGGGATTACATTAGTGTTCGTAAGCCGCAAAGATTAGAGTTGGGAGCTACATGAAGTGTGAGCCATGTAGGCTACAGTCAGTTACATAAGTTGTAGTAAAGGATTGTAATAATGTCTATTGGGCATAGTGGTTGGATTTGGGACATGTCTAAGCTATGAGTTATATAAGTTGTAGTTTGCCACAGAGGATATCCAAAGTTGTTGTAACGTCCGTACGCCACAGAGGTTGGAGTTGGGAGTTGCATAAAATGTGAGTCACGTTGGTCTTAGTTGGTGACATAGGTCATGTTGGTGAGTTGTAATAACGTCCATAGGCCACAAATGATGGACTTGGGAGCTGAAATAATGTCCATAAGTCATAGAAGCTAGAGTTGGGTGATGCATGGGCTGTAAGCTGCATAGGCTATAGTTAGTCACATTTAACATAATTGTTAGGAGTTATAATAAGAAATAATTGATTCCTGTAAGAAGTTATGGGAAAAAATTATTTTCTTAGAATTAATGAGATATTTCCTTGCATTAGAAATTATTTATTTTCCTATTTTTTGTTATTTCTTATATCTCATAATAATTAATATGAATTAATTATTGGAGATATTAGGTGATATATCTTTTCAATATCATTTTTTTATTATTTTTCCTATTATATGACTCTGGTAAGGAAAATTTATACCCCATGTTCATATCAATGAAAAATTGAAGTATTCTACTTTATTCCGCATTATTCTGAATTTCAACATGGTATCAGACAAACATGATTCTGAGTTACTATCTTCTCTTCCACACCGAAACCCCCATCTATCTTCTTTCTAAGTTGAACACATGACAGACAAAACTTAAGATTTAACCAAGATTGAATCTAACAAATTCAATAATCCGAACGAACTCATTTCTCTTCACTACTCATATCAACCCATTCTCGTGCTCGTTATGTAGCCACTGAATGGAGATAACTACAATACCTGTAGTCATGCCATGTTGATGCCTCTCAACGTCAAAAACAAAGAAGGTTTCGTCAATGATACCGTCAAAGAACCACCAGAGACGTCCATTGCAGAACTTCAACAATGAAAACGCTGCAACAACCTTGTCAAGGCATAGTTATTTAATTCAATTGCAGAAGACATTGGAGCAAGTATAATATACAATGATAGTGCCCATAAAATCTGGCTCGACTTGAAGGAATTTTTTTCTCGTACCAACAACGTTCATATTTTCCATGTCGTAGAAGCCATCCACGATTGCAAGCAAGATGATATGACGGTTAAAGCTTATTACACCAAACTCAAAGGCCTATGGGTTGAACATGAAACCATCTATAACATTCATAAATGCACGTGTGGTGTCATAAAGGAAGTGATGCAGTTTTAGCAAAACCAAAAAAATCTTAAAATTCCTCATGGGGCTTAATGAAAATTACACTGGTATAAGAGAGCAGATTTTGCTCATGGATCCCCTTCCCAAAGTCAGCAAGGCACATTCTCTCACACTCCAAGGATGAACAATGTAAGTGTATCGCAGCTGGAAGCTTCAGCTTTTGTCGTGAAGAATAATGCACGAAAATCAAAGAAGGTTTTCACGCTAAAAATCCTTATTTAAAGTGTGGAAATGTGAATATTGGGCATACCTCAGACACATGTCGAGCACATCTCAAACGCGATTATTGTGGATGGAAGGGACACACCATCAATGACTGTAGGAAGCTGCAAAAGGCCAATCCAGCGGGCAATAAACCTGAACGGATAAATGTTACTTCCAAAGCCAACAATGTGGATATCAATACATCGACGAGTCCTCCACCATTCACCCTTACAATCGAACAATATCAAAGTCTCATATCACTACTTGCAGAGGACAAATCTAATTTGATAGCTAATCATGTTGACATTACATCAGCCATGAGTGATATCTCATGTAAAATCTTTTGTGCCTCTATTTTTTACAACGAAATGTGTTAAATTTTTTACACAGGAGCCACATATCACATGATATATTCAACCAACCTACTTACTACAAAATACAGTGTCACAAATCAAAAAGTTCACTTGCCTAAAGGGGCTACTGCAACTGTCAGCACATAGGCAACATCCATTTTGTTGATTTCGTTTGCAAAATGTTTTATGTGTCCCTTCCTTCAAATTAAATTTAATTTCCATTAGCAAATGTGTGCTTGATTCACAATGTCTTACCATTTTTAATAACCACACTTGTGTGCTATAGGACCAACAATCGGGGAAGATGATTGGGATGAGAACTAAAAGAGGATGACTCTACTACCTTGACACTCTACATAAGAGCAAGTGCAATGTTGCTACTTAAACATCCCAAAATCTCTGGCATAAACGTCCAGGTCACCCATCGAATAAAGTCACATCAAACATAATGGTGAGTTGTAGTGATGTTCATAAGTTGCAAAGCAGTTGGGAGCTGCATGAGTTATAAGATACATGTTTCGTATTTGGTCATGTAGGTTGTGATTGTGAGCTAGAATATTCGTAAGAAATAATAGCCGGAGTTGGGAGTTGCAATAAAGTTCGTAGGCCAAGTTAGAGATGAGTGTTACATGAGTTGTTAGCCACATAGATCGTAGTTGGACACATAATCTAAAGTAGTGAGTTATAGTAATGTTTGTATACCATAGAAACTGGAGTTCGGAGCTGCATGAGTTGTGAGCCACGTAGCTCGTAGTTGGTCACATAGATCGTAGCAGGGAGCTGTGATGAGAGAATTTCAAAAGCCCGAAGAAAGGCATTATATCTGAGTATGGCTGTTGTAAGATTCTGTTTTCGTTGGGAGTTATCGTCTGTTCTTCAATACGGTGTTATTTGTTATCACATATTACATGCAAGTTGCTACACTAAATTGAGGGTGCATCATTACACCGTATTTAGGGTATGTTATTACATCATCTTTGTGGTGTGTAGTTATACTACAACATACATTGTTTGTCTACAAGTTCCACCAATAGTGATGGGTAGGGGACGGCTGACTGTGCTCGAACATGACCATCGAGTAATGGTTGACGGTAGTCGGCGTCTACGAAAGCAGTGAGTGTTTGTCGGTTCTTCGGTCCATAAAAACTCTTGAAATTAGCTCATTCTCTTCTCATTCGGGTCTAGTTCTAGTTCCAGGTTTGCCTCCATCCTTTTTCATGATGGGGCTAAGTGTTATCCTTGCAAATTAAAAAGAAAATTGGACCACTCCATGAGATAGCTAAGAGAGATTTTCTTGATTGGATGCTATTTTATGGACATTTTAGTGCCTTAATGATGTCAAAATTAAGTAACCATGTTCTCGTTGGATGCGCCTCATCGAGACGCTTGATTTGACTAAAAGCTTCTCAGATTTGAAATATGTTTGAACCTCGAATAAGCCACTCACAGCTTTCTAATATGTGATGTGAAAGATTTGGATGATATGTATGCAAATGCCCGACCACTTAATTTTAATAATGTGAATTTTTATTCATGAAAATCATCGCTGGCTTAGACCTGATCATCTTTTCTACGAATGAGCAAAATTATTTTATTAGGTGATGTGGCTCCGCTTCGGAATTTCAGCCGTTGAAAATTTAATGGACGGTCATGATGAAAAAGATAAATAAATCATTTTCAAGGCATTATGTTTACTGAATAAATAATTAACACAATCAATGTGGCCTTATGACAATAGATTGGAAGAGATGGAGAGACTAGTAGACGAGTCTATTGACCAATTATGGAACGTCGTGATGATTAGGTCTAAACGCTACTTGGAACCATTCAAAGGACACTTAAAAAGAGAAAATATATCGGTCGGACACTGCATGTACGGACGACCGACAATCGTGCACCACATCGTCATACTTCTCATCGGCGGGCGACGTGGTGCCTAGTGGTTGGCCATCCGAAAGTTTGAACAGGATAATCTTTCAACTTAAAGAGGGCAAAGTTTCTTTTTAGAAGATGTTGAACCTTAATTACATTATAGTAAATATTTATACTTACGAAAAGTTTTTATTCAGTGAAGCAGCGCCTGTCGAGCATCTTTCAAAATTCATTTTAATTGCTTTTTTAACTCAATCAGGCCTCTTCTCTTCTATTGACTTGGCCATTTAAGTAATTTTTTTAATTATTGTATTTATTCCAGCCAGCAACTTTGAGCGATTGATTTTCCAACAGCCATTTTGAAACTGATTAATGCATCATTTGAAACTGCTGCCATGAAGTTTTTTGTCGCTATTTATTCATTTTATTATGAGTATAGCTATATATATATATAAAATCATATATATATATATATATATATATAAGCTCTGCCAAATGAAAACTTTTAAAGCATGTCAACCGGAACGTTGAGATGGCTTGTCTATGGAGTTGGCACTTGGCAGAGGGAGAATCAAGATAAAAAAGCACTAATAACAATTTATTATTAGGGATTTATATAGTTGCATGTTGAGATGAGAGCCATACAATTGCATTCAAAAAGAAGGCATTTATATACTTGAGGTAAAATTTCATAAATTAACGGTACATTCTTAAAAAATTATTTTGATTTGCACGAATCTCAATACACATTTGCCCATCTATGAAAGCCACTTCCCATAGCAAAGAGAGAACGACGTTAAGATAAAATCACCAACTAACACCAGCTCGATGGACTAACACGAAAATCTTTCATCATTGCCCATTAAAAAAATGCTAAAATAAGTTACAAATAACAAAAAAAAAAAAAACATAACAATAGATATTAATGACCTGTAACACATTTATTAAAAAAAAGCAAGTATGCAATTTTATAACTTTGACTCTCTATCTTCTATAAATATGAGGTGCAGCATGTATTAGAGGTTTTTTGTCTCTCTAGGCTATGCTATTGTTTCCCTCTTCTCTCTAGAAGCTCTCTTATAAAGAGACATATCTTCCATTTTCTCTTGTAACCACCCATTTAAACTATATAAAATGGGTCACAAAGCTCGAGAATATTCTATTTTATCATGACGGGCTAAGTATATGTGTGCTCTTTTACATCTTTTTCTCCCTCTCTCTTTCTCACTCCAAGTTATCATTGCTGCGACGGACCCGACAAATTTAGATTCAATGAAAATAATTCAAAAAGAATGCCTTAGAAACTAAACTACAGCTCAAATTATTGAAACATAATTTAACTTGAAAATTAATCCATCACATACCCTCCTCGCAGGCCGAATTTAAACCGAGTGAATAATTTAAAACACTATTAATTTAAAATTACTTTTTATAACCCGCTCACCGTGAAAAATAATGTTTTATTCATTTATTTATTTCATGAACGTGTTTTAAATTAAAGTATTTGTACTAAATAAATAAATAAAATGACTGTTTTTTTTTTTTTAACATAACTTCTACTTTTTCTTCTTGAACTAAAAAAAAATCTCCCATTTAAATAAAATAGCACGCTGTTTCAGAGGAAAGCGTCCAAAACCACAGCTGCGTGTGGCCGTGACGTGAGCGAGTCAACCGGAGAAATACTCCAACTAAACCGGCGGTCTACTCTTTGCCTTTTATTGTTATCTTTTCACTTGACTATTAGATTATCATGAGATTCATTCTAACATAACTTTTGTATTATAATAAACAATATTTATTCATATTAAATACATATATTTTGATGGCCAAGAAATTAATTAATAGTTGTTTCTACGAGTATATGATCATTTTCAACATATTTAACATCATCTATAGGATGCCAACATCATAAAGAATGAGAAAGTTAATCGGTAGAAATGTTAATATACATATATATACTATGAATTATATGATTAATAAATAGATATTATATATTTATTCATTAATTAATTACTATTAAAAAGTGTGATAGATTGAATATGTTAGATAATAATGTATATGTTATTGTATTAGTTTAATTTATAAATCGATATAATAAAATAAATATACAATTAGAAATTAATCATAAAATATTATTCTTATAATAATATATTACTATTAAATCTATAATAATATAAATTATAATTAATCAAAATTTAATTAAATAATATATCATATATGATATGAGTTATGATAGAATTTAATTTCGAGTATTTAACAAGTAATTTGTTGAACAACAAACACATTTTTTTATGAAGTATCTTAATCATGTTTACATTATTTAACTTCGAGTTTTAAGAAAATGTTCAATTTTATTTATTTATTAATTTAAATAATCATAATTAAATATTAAATAATACCCCTTTAGTTAAACCTAAATGCAATAAATAAAAAATCAATAAAATTATGTTATTCCGATTTCAAATAAATTCAATAAATTTGAAATATGTCGCATTTATATATATATATATATATATATATTTGTAAATATATAGCTTGATTTTGTAAATTTCTTTTGTTTTTGTTGGTAAATGAAAATAGGAGGAACGGGGCAGAGGATGTAACTATAAAGATATTGTACTGTGGGATGTGCCACACTGATCTTCATTATGCTAGAAATGATTGGGGAGTCACCACCTTCCCGGTTGTTCCAGGGTACTCCTCTCTCTCTCTCTAACTTTCTCTCTCATCAAAGTTTTTAGTTTTGAGTATAATTCATCACAATTTGTGAATAAATTTCTTAAATTTGAATGAGAATATTGATATTACAGCAGTTTTTGTAAGTTTCTGTTAAATACAAGAAAATATTAGATGTTTTACACCCTCCTCCTAATAGGAGGAGAGGGAGGGGGGAGAGAGAGGGGGGAGCGATTCGGGGGTATTTAGAAAATATCAATATGGGTGATATTTTGCCCTGTAATACCACCAATACTATCAAAATATCATCATATTCAGGCAAAAATTTCACATAAATGAGTTCAGAGTCCAACGGCGACTCATAGCAAGCGAGCCCCAGAAATTTTAACACTGACCCTGGATTAAACAGGAGCCGAACACGAACAACTCTTTGTTCGCTCGTGTTCGGCTCGTTTTAGCTTGAAATAATAAAAAAAAAAATTATATAATTTTTTATGTAAAAAAATATTACACATATTATTTATACAATAATATATTATATATATTTATATCTAAGTTTAAATTGTAACTGCTCTTGTGGTAATGTTGTTATGCACATTGTTTTTCATATATTTGGTTCAGGTTAAAATCTAACATTCTACATCTATTTTTAACGAGCTGTATTTACATATCAAATACCTAATATTCTCTTTTTTTACCTCAATACCACCCAAATATTTCATACTACATAAAAAAATATCATCATTTAAGTTTTAAAATGTGAAATGCAACTTTTTATGCATGAATAAGGTGATTTGTTGGTAAAAATTGAAGTTTAGGGGTTAGATATGTAAATACATAAAAATTGAGTGGTATGTATGTAAGTCTTCCAAAATTCCTTTTCTTCCTTCCCTTTTAGGTAGGGCTGTCAAAAAAGCTCGGATGTAGGTCGTATTCGGCTCGTTCTTTAAGTAAACGAGTGAATGCAAACAAGTTTTATGACATTTTGGTGTTATAAACATATGCATGAAAGAGCATATTTCTCTATTAAAATGTTACGAACACGAACAGCTCTTTGTTCGCTCGTGTTCGGCCCGCTTTAGCTTGAAATAATAAAAAAAAAATTATATAATTTTTTATGTAAAAAGATATTACACATATTATTTATACAATAATATATTATATATATTTATATCTAAGTTTAAATCGTAACCGCT
>NW_018164526.1:1378275-1378874 GCF_001263595.1 Phalaenopsis equestris
TAGAGCAACGGATTTTTGTCTTAGTGTTGTACGAGAATGCACACACTCAGATGAAAAAGAAAAAAGTAGTGACTACTCCAGAGGTTTTTACGTGGAAAGCCTGAAAAGGGAAAAACCACGGGGTCTGGCCCAGTTGCAAAAATTCACCATTTATTGATGATTATAGAAATCCCTTATCCCACAGATGGGAAAAGGGTAACTATATTTTTCAGATTACGACGTTGACTTACAGCTTTTGGTTGGTGAGAATCGATGACGATTGGCAGAGATCGATGACGATCGGTGATGGTCTTCGGCGGTCGACGATGATCGACTGAGATCGGGGTGGTCGGCGACGAAGGTTGGAGGTGGTCGACGACGAAGGTTAGCGGTGTTCGACGACGATCGATGGTGATGTTGAAATACAGCTTCTCCTCAAGGTCTCAGGCTTTCTCCCCAGACTTCAGCCCCCCTTCATGATAGGGATGAGGCTCTATTTATATTGTTTTGGGTGCACTTAATGCATAAATATGAATCTTTTTGATCGAACGATCCGGAAAGCTTCCCTTGATCATATGGCGTTTACTAGACCTTTAAGTGCCTTAATGATGTCCGGATTG
>NW_018164526.1:1379466-1381440 GCF_001263595.1 Phalaenopsis equestris
GAAATCATTTAAGTGTGGTTCAATGACTTGATCTGGGTTTGATTTGACTTGGATTGGGCTGGTTTTCATATCATTAGGTCTGTCTCATCAACCCGGTCAGTTTGACTATAAGTTTACTGAAATCGGAGCTCCGGATGACTTTTTATCAAGATTTGAATGTTTCATGCTTAAAATATCGTCTCGAGATTTGTGTCATGCCTTGAAATTTGTGTCGGATGATGAAAATTTGTTAGTGGTGTATTAATATATATATATAATGTTGAAATGGAAATATAGATGTTCGATTTGCAAATAGATGATTATTGACGGGCATGCATGCAAATCTTTCTTTCATTAAAACAAAAAGATGTGAATTATTCCTACTCGGGATCAAGGAATTAATATTTGTTGGGTCAAGTCAAAAAATTGAAGAGTGCGAATTAGCTTGCTTGATTCATTCAATTTGGTTTTGTGATGACAAATCAATTTGTTTGTATTTTTTTTAAATTGATTTTACTTTTTATTACACGAATAAGTCAAAGGAAGGAGAATTAATATTTGAAAATAATAATTAAACTAAAAAGAAAATTAATGTGTAGTCAATGAATTTTATCATTTGATATGAAACTTAGAATCCAACTGACTCGATGAGACAAACAGAATGACACCAAAATTTGTTCAATTCGAGTCAAATCAAGCTCAAACCAAATCATTAAACCATTTTAGGAAGCTTTGAGTAGCTAATCGGGGGTGGGTTCAAATATATATTTCAAATTTGATAAATTTATAGTCGAATCGAGTTTTTCGATGAGACATACCCAACAACAACATGGTCACTTAATTTTGACATTATTAAGGTATTAAAATGCTCATAAAACAAAATCTAATTAAGAGAATCTCTTCTAGCTATCTGTTGGAGTGGTTCAGTTTTCTTTTTTATTCACAGGGATATCATTTCCACACTCTTTAAATAGAGCCCTAACACCTTCATGAAAGGGATGGGGGCAAACATACAGCTAGAGTTGGAGCCAAAGGTCAAGAGAATGTGCTAACTTCAAGAGTTTTTATAAACCAAAGAGCAAACAAACACTTCCTGCTTTTGTAGATGTCGACCACCGTCGATCATTACTCATTGGTCGTGGTTGAGCACTGTCAGCACCCCCTACCCATTACCATTGGTGGACCTTGCAGACTAAAAATATATTTTTCAATGTAACGAAGCACCACAAATACGGTGTAATAACACACTATAAATGCGGTGTAATGATGCACCCTCAATTCAATGTAGCAATTTACTTGTAATACGGGGTAACAAATAACACTATTTTAAAGATCCGACGATAACTCCCAACAAAAAAAAGCTTATGACTGTCATACCCATATATAACACCTTTCTCCAGACTTCCGAAGTTCACTCATCACAGCGCCCAACTATAATTTATGTGACCAACTACGATCTACATGGCTTACATCTCATGCAGTTCTAAACTCAGGCGTCTGTGCTCTACAAATGTTACAATTACTCACCACTATGACTTATGTGACCAACTACTTAGTGCCTGTGTGGCTCACAACTCATGCAACTCTCAACTCCACCTTGACCTACGAACTTTATTGCAGCTCCCAACTCCGGTCTTTATTTCTTACGAACGTTATTGCAGCTCACAATCGTGACCTACATGACCAAATACAACATATGCAACTTATGACTCATGCAGCTCCCAACTCCTCCTCTGCAGCCTATGGACATTACTACAACTCATCATTATGTTCGATGTGGCTAACTATGACCTATGCAGCTCACAGCTCATGCACCACTCAACTTCTGCCTCTATGGCTTATAGACATTATTTCAGCTCTTAACTTCATCATTTGTGGCATATGGACGTTATTACAACTCACCATCACAGTTTATGTGAGCAAATACGATGAACTTGAATCATAGCTTATGCAGCTTCCAACTCCAATCTATGCCGCCTACGAACGTTACCACAA
>NW_018164526.1:1388492-1393375 GCF_001263595.1 Phalaenopsis equestris
CAGCATGTGTTCGGCTCGTTTGCACCACTATTTACAATACAAAACAGTAATTTGCCTCGCAATTACATGAATAATACTAAATGTTTTCACTGAAAGGATTATTCATTCCGCACAACCAAAACAAAATAATCAACTCAATATAAAAAAATGTGCAATTACATTCAAAGCACTCAAAACTTATTATTTACAAATCAACCACCCTTTTTCTTACTTCTATCCAAGCTCATTTTGAACAAAAAAATGTGTGTTTTTTACACCTAAATTTTAATAATTACATTAACACAACTTTGTCTATGCATCGAAATGTGTATTTCACTTTTAAAAAGTTGATATAATGATATTTCTCATCTGAAAGAAAGATTTGAGTGTTAGAAATGTAAAACTCCTATGCTAGATATTAGATATATAAATTCATAAGATTTGAGTGATATCACTTTTCCCTACTTTAGTTTTCTGATGGTTAAACTTAAAATCAAAACTAATTTTAGAAATTGTAGAACAGATCACCTATGAATGGGGGGAGATATGAGATATAAATGTCTTCGGCATCTCCTTAGAGGCATAGCATATGTCTCCGGTGTATAATGCGTAGGTGCACGAATGAGTCGATCTCTTAAATGATGTTGGTCAATTTCCTACAAATGTTGAGGTCGTGACACATGGCCAGGTTGTGTTATGATTTGTGTTTGTTGAGATGAAATAGATGGAGACATCTACAAATGCCCAGTATAAGGATATGCCAGCCATCCAAAATAGAGGTGAGATTCGATAAATTGAGGGTGTCAACGACACCTCATTCCACAATGGAATAAATTGTGTGCTAATATATTAATATGTATCATGTCATCCACTAACATCCATTGAGCTAATTGCAGCACGTGATTCACTTGCTTAGTTAAAAGTTGAAGGACTTGGATTAATAGAAGTGTGTGGTGCTGCACATACAATATCAAAAGGGTCTACTGTGTTTGAACTATCATCTAAGTCTAGATATGACTCACAAAAGAAATTCCATCTGAGCCATCTGAGGGGCATGCGTGTATGTTTTTGAGATTGGCCCATTCAAAATGTCGAGGTTAACTCCAAATCAGCTGGGTTGTGATACACGACACCTCCTTTTGTATGAGTGCCGAGAAGGTCTTTGTACCAATCAGGCCATGAAACTCAAATGTGGTCTGCCCCTATTACATTTGGACCAATCATCGGAGGACCATCAATGCACACGTCGGGTATCATCCCAACATCCAGTAAAGCAATTGTCCTCTCACCCACAGCCAGGTGGAATGAGTTTGTGTCGGACGATCATCGCTCTACAAGCGTTGTCAGAAAAGGAAGGTCATGACTGATGTTGTGCACGTGCCTGACGCAATTAAAGTCAATCTAATGCAAACCCTTTATGAAACGAGAACATGTGGTATGCTCACTCTTTAGTCATAACTAAATGTGAGGCCGCCTCTAAAATGATTACCAGAAGAACAAAATATAAATTATGTCTTTTTATGAAAACATAAGAAGATGATAATAGTTTAGGATTAGAAAAATGGACACTATTGTGAATAAGGTTGCAGACCAGATTTATTAGCATTAAGTATTTTAGCTGCGATGAGATTACTGACTTGCTGTGACGCATCTGGCTCTTGATGTTCATTTTGGTGACCTAACTTTTATTTTAGTACTTATTTTTTTTTATCTCTGCTACTATCTTGTTCTGCTGGTACGTAGCTTGTGATTTCTGGGCATTCAATATAGGAAGATTATTCTAAGCAAATTGAACAATGAAATGGTGGTCATAAAAATATCTCATTTATTATTATTTTTTTTGTTTTTTTATTTTATTTCTTGTCTTTTGCTTTGAAATAAAAATATTTTTCAGTGATAATTATTTTTAAAATAGTCAAAATATCTAAATCTTATTTTAAGTAATTTTAAAAATAAGTTAATTTATTTAAAAAAAAAAGTTAAAATCTTATAAAACTATATCAAACAACATATTTTAAAAGTAAAAGTAAAAACGAAAAAAAAAAAACAAAAAATAAAAATGGCCGCAAATAAGCCCAAAGTATTAATTTGGGACAATTGTTTTGATGTTTGATTTTTTTTGTGTTGAATGAATTAAAATTATTATATTTTAGAGAGGGAAATGTAACTTGTTTCATAATTTAATTCATATGTTTATAAATTTATAAATATTTTTTGCATATAAAAAAGAATATGTCTTTAAATATAATTTCTAATAAATAAACACGCCAAGTAGGCATAGGACGGGCTTTTGACCAAAATAAAAAATAAAAAAAAAAAGGATATAGGACGTGTTCCACTGCATATCATATTGGTTAGAAATAAAATGAAGTTTTTCGACGCTCGCCTTACTAAAAAAGATGTTTAAGTCTAGAGACTAGAACGAGTATTAGATACATGATTGTTTGGGGGCTTTTTTTTCATGTAGTGGTGCTATGTTTGATTGACATTATCTATTACTGGAATTTTAATAAATAGTAAGATTCTAATTAGGCATGAGAAAAGCTTTTGGAGGGGGAAAAGAACATAAAAGGTTTTTAAGGCACTCTCAAATGTGTAATATATCAATTGACAACAAAATAAGAAATTTTTATGAGTTAGATTTGAGTGTTCATCCTGCCCCAATAAAAGAGTTTTAGGATTAGGCTAACAAAAGAAAAAAGACTGTTATATAGATTAAATTCCCAGTTCTTTGAGCTTTGTTTGCAAGGAGTTTTTAGTTCAAGATCCCTTGGCTTTTTTTTCTATCATCTTCTTGATCCTAGCTATATGATTATAATTATTATCTATCAACTAGAATTATATATATATATATATATAGCCTAAAAATTGGCCCTCGTCGAGCTCGAAAGATCACCACAGTCGGAGACGAGCCCAGGACCACGGAGATGTCGAGCCAGCCACTTGAACCGGTCACCCAAGGAATTAGCCAGTCGGCTAAACAATGACAAACCACCACTCTTGTCGACCGACTACTATGGGCCGACCAAACCTTGAATCAACCGACCAACTTTGGGTCGGCCAAACCTTGAATAAAAGTGGTCGCCCTTGGGTTGGCTACGTCTCCACCGGCGGGCCATCCTGGCCGGCCCAAAACTCGAACCGGTTGGCCTACCTTGGTTTGATCACCTTTAAACCAGCGAGGTTGCCGAGCACGAGGATCAGCTCCCCTTAAAGCAAGGGTGTGAATATAATATCAATTTCCTTTCACCCTTTCTTTATAAATAGAGGACCCCTTGGCATATAAAAGTGGTCTCTTAGGCTCTCTCTTCTCCCCTCATATAGGGAGCTCGCTTTCATTTTCGCTCACATTGTAACCTCTCTTGTGTGGAATGAAAGGGGTTGCCGAGCCTGAGGATCTGCTCTCGTTGCCCCCCGTTGCCCCCCCTGACGAGGCAACCTCCACTCTTTCTCTCCCTCTCTTTCTCATTCCTTTAGAATCTAGCTCTATTTCTTGTGCACGATCCAAAGGAGAAATTTAGATTCAACATCCTAAAAGATACAGTAAGTGTGAAGTATGTCGCCAACAAAACGAAAAGCCTCGAAATGATCGATATTTCTCTAAGAATAGAGGACTTCTTGATTGTAAAAAGTCCCTCGCTTTCTCCTTCCCCCAAAATCCAGATTTAAAACTTATTATTTTATTTTGAATCTTTTCTACTTTTTCCCTCGTGTTCAATATTTCTATTTTCACTCATACATGCACTTATTAATATTTTTTTTATTTTTCTCTTATAAATCCAATTCCATTTATACTTTTAATTAACATTTGTTTGAGCACATAAAACACAGATGAAAGATCATCTAGGTATGCAAGCTCTTATTTCAATGTTTTTTTTGTTCCAGAATCCTTTTTATCTTGTTCGATATACTTGTTAAAATATTATGCTATATAATATCAAATTCTTTATGAAAAATTAATTTTTTCTGCTAATATTACCAATATAATACATTTTTTAATTTACCAAATCTAACTTAATGAATTTTCTTAAAATCTCTCTTAATCTGAGTTGAAATGAAATCTAATAAAATAAAATATCAAATTTGTACATATAGAATATGTCAGCACAAAACTCAAGAGAGATGAACGGCTCAGAAGGAAGAAACGGTTTATCAAATGTAGCTTTTAATGATCGTTTCAGGCTGGATGATGGTGAGAGAGGGGTCTTGTTCAGACAATCGGTGGAACGTGTTAGGAGATCTCTTATAGGGCGATGACCAACCCTCAAGACAATCGATAAGAAGCATACTTTCAGATTAAATATTGATCAATTCGAGACTTACCAAACGATCAACAAAATCTTATTGATCGAATTAGCCCCTAGATCTTATTATATGTAAATAACTCTATAATTACTAGAATGCCCCTCTAAAAAGTCAAAGATGAGGAGACTAATATGTATTTTGTAATGTTGGGACCTATGCCTATAAATATGGGGTCTATGATGTGAATAAAGGTTAAACTCACTTTAATTCTCCCTACCGTACTCTCTCTTCCTCTGCTTCTCTCTCTTAATGCTCTATACCTTGGGTGTGTTCTCTGAACGCTTTTGGAATCAACATCCATAAGGATGTGGTGAGCGTAGAAAGATGTCATCAACAAGAAGAGGAGCTTAGCAACAATCAACAGGGAGAATCTAGCCAGAGGAACATGGCAAAAGCAGCATGCACCAGGGAGTTCATGGAAGATTTCATCCAGCAAGGTCTGCAAGACTTGAGGACTCAGATCACCAACCAAATGTAAGGCAGTTTGCAAAAGTGCTCAGGGTGGTCGCTCCGCTATTGGCGGCCTCGTTTCCAGAAACAGGACCAACCTGCTCGCCAACCCCCCCCCGCCCCCGCCCCACGCCAACAAGAGAAGCTTG
>NW_018164526.1:1393473-1396739 GCF_001263595.1 Phalaenopsis equestris
GAACCGTCCAGCGCAAATCGAGATTTAGTGGAAGCCGGAGAATGCTTTCTATCTACGGGTTTTGGGAGATGAACCTCTGGAGAATTTCAAGATGTCGGTCCTGGAATCATATAAAGGACGATCAGATCCTAAAGAACATCCCGCGTCGTTCAAATCATCTCTATGCTTGTTGAAAACTTGTTATGCCCTCAAGTGTAAGATATTCTTCACAACATGGAGATTAATTGCATTAAGGTGGTTTCACAGTTTGTCTGTGGGGGTAATACCTGTTCTATGGAGTTCAAGAGACTTTTTGTATCACAGTTTGTCAGTCCTCAGAGGCCTAAGAAGAACACTCGATCCCTATGGAAACTGAAGCAGGAAACTTACGAGGGCTTATAGTAGTTTGTCACACGTTTCCAAAGCTGAAAGTTGGATGTCAAGGATCTGAAACCCGACATGGCCCAAGCTGCACTGACATAGGGGGTGAAGTCAAAAATATTTTGTTTCAACCTTGAACTCGCTGAGCCACATATATTGGCTAAGCTGCTAGATGGCCAACAATTATATCATTGCCTATGAAAACACACCGGAACCTGTCGAACAGTGACACCAGAAATAACCTCCACATGACAACAAATAGCCCACGACCGGTTTTCTGCCCACGTTACGAGAACCTCTATGGTGACAACCTCATCCATCGTCAGGAGGATCAAAGGAGGAGAGTGAAAGCTCCCCACCACCAATTGTCTCAGTACCATGAATACCGAGGCAATCACGAGGCCCCTCAAGAAACACCACTAAGGGTGTCTATGACAGAATTAGTGGACAACATTGATAATAATGAGTAATTCTGAAAGGTAACCCCGATGATAGTTGATGCCTTTCTTCGAGATAGCAAAAAGTATTACAAATATCACAGAGATCACGGGCACAAAACAAAGGAATGTAGACACTTGCGGAGCTAGATTGAATAATTGATAAAGGAAGAGAAGCTAAAAGAATTTGTTGCTCTTGGAGCTGTGACCTAGAGGCAAGGCAAAACCCCTGCAAAAGGAACGACCAACGGACTTGTTGGCACCAATGATATTCACATCGCGCAATACGTGCCTGTAATCTTTGGAGGAAGCAAATCGTCTAGGAAGGTAAATCGAAAGAGGCAGCAAATAATGGAACTCTGTGTCGCATCCTTTGCACTGAAACTGAGGAGCCACCTGCTTATCTAATTTGCTGACGAGGATCTACCTTCGAAGAAAAATCTGTAAAATTATGCTATTGTGATAACGACGATAGTCAATATTTATCAAGTTAGAAGCCTCCTCATTGATACCAGGAGCTCCATGAATGTGTTTTTCAAACAAGTATTTGACTGACTCAGTGTCACTGCCAATCAAATGACTTTACTAGTTAGACCACTGTATCGATTTTCAAGCGAAAGGAAGTGATGGGGGTAATAGGGCTCCCAGTAAGTTGGGGGGAAAGCAAAAAGCAGTTCAAACTAACGGAGGATTTCCTAATGGTGGATTCTCCCCTGACACACAACTCTATATTCGGTTGACGACTTATATAATTTCAGTGAGGTGGTCTCCACTTATCATCTCGTTGTCAAATTATCTAGAGATGAAGAAGATATCACAGTCAGGGGGAACCTAGAATAGTTCTGAGTCTACTACGTGTGGGTCATAAGCAATGTGGAGCACAATCCGCTGGATAACTAGAATGTGAGGGAGGGTAGGCTTGAGACCAAAGAGACCACCCGCGAAGTCCCAGACGTTGAAGGTGAGCCAGGTAAATGTTCTTTGATACATGAAGCTTTTCATGCAGGACATAGGAAGCTGCTAGTTTGGACCCTACAAGAAAATTGAGAGGTCTTCACTTGGATGACCGTCGAAATGCCAGGTTTGTCAATTGATGCTGCCTGCCATAAACGAAATGTTGATCCATAGGCTTGACCCATGAACTAGAAGATAAGGAGCTCAACCATGACATTGGCATGACCTATCTAAGAGGAGGTAAGAAAGCTTAAGGAGGTCAGATACATTAGAGAAGTGCAGCATCCCATTTGGGTCTACAATGCAATGATGATGCAGAAAGCTAACGGAAAGTGGAGGATGTGCATGAATTTCACCAACCTGAAGTTAGGTGATATATATGTCAAATGAATTGTCACTACAGCCCACTATAGCGGGTTTTTGAATACTACAATGAAGTTCATCCACCGTAGGGTTTGCATAATCTCTTAGAGGTTTAAATTCCTCAATATTTTGATTATTTTGATTTGTCATTTCTTGAAATTTTTCAGTATTTTTAGTTTCTAAAATTTTCTAATAGTTCTTTCTAATTCAGAATCGTAAGGCACAATTCCCGTGGCACTTGAACTACGCATACATTACTATAAAACACATAAAATAAAATAAAATAAAATAAAAACACACAAATAAGAACTTTATATAAAGACAACAATACAATATTCCTATAATAAATCTTAAAGTTTAAATAAGACTTTGTGAAAATAGAAAATTTTGTTTTCTAAAAGCTTCACTCTTTTTTTTATATATATAATTTTTCTTCCCCGCCAACGGCGGCAAAAACTTGATTTTGACTTTTTAGATAGATTTAAAATGCGATGTATGCGATTATATGTTTAATTTCCTTAATAGTTATTCTTTATTTGCAACAAAGTTAAAAACTTGATCCAAAGCAAAAGCTAAGTAAGTTTTCCACTATGAAATAAATAAGAATGCAATTATAATATTTAAATATGGAATGCTATCTACGCAAGTATATGTATCGTTATCATGTAATATAGGACTTTTTTATTGAGCCTCGAATATCAAATCCACAGAGAAGACTGCAATATGCACTTTAAAATAAACTAGAAATTTTAGATCACAAAAATATACTTCGCAAAATATTCTTACTTAAACTTAAGAGACTATGATCGAAATGAAAATTCGATTCTTTTTGTAATTTTTGATATTTGAAAATGAAGTAAACAACTAATTAACTTAACTAACTGCTTGCAAGTTGAAGGATATATAAGTAAAATATATTTTTCCTTATCATGAATCAGTAATAAGTATAAAAATTCTGTTGTGGAAGTATGATAAATGTGTTCTGCCAAATATGAACAATAATATTCTTTAAACTTACTAGAGATGTTATAAAGAATATTGACTAATATATAGTTTGAATAATCTTGAAGACCGGTTAGGTAAGGAAGGTACCAGCTCTCACTCTAAAGTTCTCTCATCTCCCTCCACCTGGGGGCTAATATCTCATATCAA
>NW_018164527.1:0-5412 GCF_001263595.1 Phalaenopsis equestris
TACTCAAATAGAAGAAATGAATCACTAGAGACGTCAGAACTTTTTTACGTGAAAAACCCGTAAAGAAAAAAAATCTCAGTTGAATAGAGATTACAAGTACAAATTTTTGGTACCACAGGCAGAAAAAAGTTACAAAATCATTGGCTCTTTTGGATTTGTCTTGTTAAGGATGTCGCAATTGAGATTGGACTTGTTGGATTTGTCTTGTTAAGACGCCCAATTCGACTGTATTCTCGTTGATTTGACATTCGTTTAACATTTTCAAATGTATCAAAAAAACTTTTAAGAGTGTTTTAATAACTTGATTTGAGCTTGAGCTGACTCGAATTGGACTACTTTTGATATCACTGGCTATGTCTCATTGAACCGGTCAGTTTGACTATAATTCTGTTGAAATTGAAGCTTTGGATGACATTTTATCCAGGTTTGAATATTTTTGTTCAAAAAAATCATCTTGATATTTGTGTTATGTCTTGAGATTCGTGACAGATGATAAAAAATTGTTAAAATCGTATAAGTTGCCCCCTATTTTAGAACGAGATAAAAAATATCAAGATTTAGAGCTTTTTATTTTTACCATATATATGTATCAATATATACTTTATATTATTAGACTTTATATAATGATAAAAATCCTTTTATAATTAGGCAGTTGAAGTTGGTTTATTTGTTATGGTTTTTTTGGGTCATTGATAAGGTGGAAGGCTCTAATCTTGTTCTTACCATTTAAATAGTGTTTTTGTTGTCGGGCTGCTGAGCGGGCCTAAAAGCCCTCGTTGTCTTTTGCGTGCCCAAGAAGCAAACCAATAAATCCGGCCCGCACGCTTGGATATTACTTTGGGGTCGAGATTTGTTCCTCTAGCCAGGCCTTCGGACCAGCGATGTTTCCCATGGGCCCGGGTTGGACGCGTTCCGATAGAATTTAGGTAGTGGGAACTGGGCGATTGACTCTAATGACAATCAGGGGCAGACCCAGTGTTAGGTATGACTCATATACCATAATTTGGAGTCTCTTGGAGATAAGCGGGTTGAGGGAGCGAGGGTGTGTTAGTAATTTTATATGTGGGTTTTATCTATATATATGATATGTAACCCTATGGGTATGTAACTCGACTCCTCTGAAATAGTGAAATTCACCGCTACGCTCTCGAGGACGTAGACACATTACTGAATCTCATTAAATCTTTGTGTGTTCTTTTAGATTTGTGTCAATTACTATTTTGTCGCCCTAATTTCTCAGTAATTAGTATCAGAGTGAGGTTCTATGGCAAGGAATAAAAATTTTGGCGGCGCAGGAAGTACGAAGAACGATTTGGCGATTTGGCAGAAGGAGATTCGGCGGTTGTGCGGTGGTTCACAATCACGGGAGGGGAGGAACAGAATTGCGACAGAGGTAAATCGCGCATCCGGGCTTCTTCTGCTACAGGTAGAGGCGAGGGGCCCTTCGATTTAGATTCGATGAATTCGGCAGTTCGCGAACAGAAGTTCAGATAGAAGGTCGCGGACAACATTCATGAAGGAAGGTTCTGCGAAGGAAGTTTGAAGGAATTCTTCCACGACCGCCAAGGTGCGGTTTTTCAGACTTCTTTCGCGATCGGTTTGCTTGAGACGAAAGCGAGTTGGACGAACTGCAAGTCGTGAAAGATCTCGCGATAGAGGGCTTAGGCACTGGCGGAGGGCCAAGGAGTTTGCGTGCAGTTACCACGAACAAGAGTTCAGGCAGCGAGGAGTTCGCGAACAGTCACAACAATTCTAGAATCGTCGCCCACGACCAGGAAAGTTTGGAAAGGAGCGACAGTGCAGCTGAAAGTTCTGAGGCGCTTTAACAACAATTTGGCTTCGCAGAGGCGAGGAGTTTGGTGGCGAATAGAGAAGTTCGGCAAGAGTTCGCAAATTTGTCATAGAGGTTCGACTTTTCGCAAATAGTGGTTTCGAGGAGGTATTTCACAAACAAGCATGAGGTGTTTTGCAAACAGGCGAAGGATTTCTGCTCGCGGGACAACAATTTAGCTGAAGTGTTGACGTGAATAGAAAAAGTGAAAATGTGCTTTGTGTGAAAATTTGATTCACGAATCACAACAGAATTGCAGGAAAATTGATGCAATTGACAGAAAAATTTTCAGGTTTCTTTGAATTTAGTTGCGACATGTTTTTGTTTCAACACAAGGCAGGAAAAGTTCGTTGCAGGATTAATTTCAAATAGCAATGTCTGGTGCAAAATTTAAAATAGTGAAGTTCGATGGAACCGGGAACTTCGGATTGTGACAAACAAGGGTGAAAGATTTATTGGCACAACAAGGAATTTTGAAGGCTTTGTGAGCTACGAAACCTGATAATATGAAAGATGAAGATTTGAAAGAATTGCAACTACGAGCGGCAGGTACCATACGTTTATGTCTGACATATGAGATTATGTATCATGTAATAAATCTGAAATCTCCAGGAGAAGTATGTAAGAAATTAGAATCTCTATTTTTGTCCAAGTCTCTAACAAATAAACTATATCTGAAACAAATATTATATGGGCTGAAGATGCAGATAGACACTGATCTGGCATAGCATTTGAATGTTTTCAATCAAATAATCACAGATCCAGCACGTATTGATGTGAGTATTGAGGATGAAGACCGAGCAATGATTCTGTTGTGTTCATTGTCTTCCTCATATGAACATCTGGTGACTACTCTTATATATGAGAAAGAAACAATCAAAATTGATGAGATTGTTGCAGTATTGTTGACTCGCAACCAGCGGAAGAAGAATGCAAGAGAAAATTCTCATGGTAATTGTTTATATGTTAAGGGTAATCATGATCGTGGAAGGAAGGAGAAGGAGAGTTCTTGAATGCAAAATTTTAGGTTAAAACCTAATGGCAGAAAGACGATTGATTGCTACAAGTGCAAGGGGCCGGGACATGTGAAGAGAGATTGTCCAAAGCTCAAGAAGCAGTTTGATGAGAAACATGATGTACCTTCCAAGTATGTGAATATGATGCATAGTGACATTTCAGATTGAAGTGATGGTTATGAACTTTCAGTTACAACAACTCAGTTGAAGGATGCATGGATTCTTGATTCAAAATGCTCTTATCACATAACACCTAACAGAGAATGATTTACTTCATACATGTTATCTGATTCTGATTCAGTCTATTTGGGTGATGATAAATGTTATAATATTGGTGGTACTGACAAAGTCAGAATTAAGATGTATGTTGACACTGTCAGAACATTACATGATATAAGACATATTCCAGATTTGAAGAAGAATTTAATTTCCTTGGGCACTTTACGTATAAATGGTTTTATCCCTAAGACGATAAACCATCAGAATTGTTAAAGATGGACTGATTTTGATAAAATGAAAGATCATTGCAGGTAATATCTATAAACTGTTGGGGAGTACATTTATAGGTGGAGTTCACTCTATTGAATCGTATGATGAAATTGCAGCAGATGTTTTTACCAAGTAAGGTACTATATCAACACGTTCTTGCTTTGTTTGAACTTGTTGAATGTTTGCAATTGTTAGACGACATTGTTGCCCAACCCATTTCGGTGTAAGAAACTCCATGAAGTATTTCTTCTAAGAAATTGGATATTCGCCAAGGTGGAGATTTGTTAGGTATATGTATTTCTCATAAGGGGTTAAATATTCGCCAAGGTGGAGATTTGTTAGGTATGACTCATATACCAGAATTTGGAGTCTCTTGGAGTGAAGAGGTGTCTCTTGGAGATAAGTGGGTTGGGGAGAGCGAAGGTGTGGTAGTAATTTTATCAGTGAGTTTTATCTATATATATGATGTGTAACCATATGAGTATGTAACTTGAATTTCTCTTAAATAATGAAATTCGCCGCTCTGCTCCCAATCACGTAGACACATTGTCAAACCTCGTTCAATCTTTGTATGTTCTTCTGGATTTGTGTCGATTACTATTTTTCTTCGCTCTAATTTCTCAACACCCAAGTAGGGTTCAGGAGCGACAATTGTCTCTCCTTAAATTCAGATTTTTACTTATATCGAGTGACAATTTAGTTTTTTACCCCCTCTGAAATATCATTTTTTTTTTGTATCTCTAGCTCTTCCCACATTAGTTCTGCCCTTGATGACAACACTTGTATGTTGAACAAATGGCCATATAACTTGGCTAATATATCTAAGAGTGGGCCTTCACTATGGTACTCGAGTTATTTTAATGAGTGAACTTGCAAGCCGGGTTAGATTATCCTCATAATTATAGTCTAGCTAGTTTTTTTTAGCTTGCTAGACATCACTTGTGATGATTACTTGGAACATTTTTCGTATGCACAAATAATTCTAAATTATCTAGTTCAAAATATAATTAACACTCTCTTAATTAAAGAATTAAACAACCTCTACTTTTTGCATATATAAAGTCAAAGTAAGCATCTCGATAAGATGAATATTTATTAGTCCAATTCATTAAAGTGCCATGCTATGTACAAATTGTAAAATGATCAAAGGCAGAAACTAATTAAATCAAAAATAATTTTAAATATACAATTACATCAAATCAAAACTAGTTAATAAATATGATAAAATTCATTAATTTGAAAAACAATATTTCCAACTTAAGCCAGTCCAAGTCAGCAAATAACACGTCTTATTTGACATTTTCGACGCAGAAGTCTTTCCTAGCCCGACAATGTCATCGAAGTGCTTTAAATAAAATATAAAGATTTAAAATATAAAAAAATACATTAATACTTACATATATACCCTGAATTCCGATGTACATATACGTATCACCGTACATGCATGAAAATGAATTCTTGGGTGGTATAAATGTAAAGATAAAATTAATGTACTTGTAGATACGTAAATACATAAGAATTAGAAGGTAATAATGTAAATACCCCAAAAATAAATTCTAATTGCAAGCTGGCCGCAATCCAAAAGCAGCCCATCTCCATGTGCCCACTTCCACAAATTTTTGTCGCAAGCTCTGGCCTTATTATTTTATAATTCCAGCTAGAAATATGTATGTATATAGGCTGTCAAAAAAGCTCGTTGTTCGCGAACAGTTCGTGTTCGGTTCGTCAATGAGTTCGTGTTCGATTCGTTCAATGAGTAAACGAGACAAACGTGAACAAATTTTTTTCGTTCGGTTAGTTAAACGAACCAAACATGAACAGTAATGCGTTCGTTCGTGTTCAAATCGTTATTGTTTGAAATATAAAATAATATAAAATAATTATATATAAAAAATTTATTATATTTTAAAACATTAAATTTTATAAATTATAATATATAATAAAATAATAATAATAATATATTAATATACTATAGTAGTAATATACTAATATAGATATTGTATATTTATATAATATAAGTTATATAATTAATATATAATATTATTTTTATATATTAATATTAGGGATGTCAAACTG
>NW_018164527.1:5494-11763 GCF_001263595.1 Phalaenopsis equestris
TATATATATATATATAATATTTTAACTATGAATATTTAACCAGCAAACAAGAAGTTTAATTTTTTGGGCATGCCCGCTTCTCATAATCCACAGTTTACTTAAAACGACTCTTTCGCGTTTATTATATTAATAATTAAAGGGATCAATTATTCATTAAAAAGATTAATTTTACGAAGTTATGAACCACTCAATTTCAATCAAATCGTTAATTTCGATATTATTTGTTGAGCGAACAAATTATTAATTTTTGCAAAAGAAAAATTAAAAGCGGGTCTTTTTTATTAATTTTTTTAATTTTTTTAAGCTCGGCTTAACTTGCAGTTTGGTTTTGGAGCAGCAGAAGGCGAGAAAATATTAGTTCAGTAGTTCGGATCGAGTTCATTTGGAGTCCAATAAGGAGACGTCACGTGTAAAGTGGACCCATCACAATATTGTGATGGGTCCACTTTACACGTGTCGCTCCCTAATAGGACTTATCACAATATATTGTGATGGGTCCACTTTACACGTGTCGCTTCCTAATAGGACTCCAAATACATCTAAAATCCTGACCTAATATTTTATCGCAGAAAAAGTAAATTTGCTAATTATCTCTGAGAGTGATCCTAATTTACTGATTACTTTTTAATAAGAGACTTCCCAGGCAAAAACGCTTCAGCAGTATCGAGGCAAATTACTTGCTCAAAATAGCGACACATTTTACCAAAAAATGAAAAGAAAATTTTATAAAAACTTTTTTTTTCATAAGATTAAATAAAACAAATACTTCGATATAATAAATGTGAGAGGATAAGAAAATAGCATTTTTGAAGAATAATAAATTGTGTGATATATTAAATTCAAATTCAATATGTCAATGGCTTCTATAAATCCAAATTGACTTTAGGGTTGTCAAAATAGTTTCTTGTTGGCAAACAATTTGTATTTGACTCGTTAAGAAGTTTGTGTTTGATTCGTTCATTAAGCAAATGAGCTGAACATGAATAATTCATTTGCGCTCAATATATAAAGGAGGCGAACACAAATAAAAATTTGTTTGTTCATTTTCGGCTTGTTTTGACTCAAAATAATTATATTATCGATATATAATTAATCAGTAGTATTTTTAAATTATTTAATTGATTGCATTAAAAACATTAATTTAAAATAGAAAAAAAAGTATAATAATTATATTTAAATAATATTTTAATATAAATAATAATATTTTAATCTCGCCACAACTTTTAACATCTATGACTACGTGATTAAGTTTGTCAAAACGGTTATTTATTTGCGAACAACTCATGTTCCGCTCGCAAACCAAACAAGCCAAACATTAATAAATTTTTATGTTTGAAATATAAACTAGACGAATATGAGCAGTGGGATTTTTTAACGAGTCGAACACGAGTTTAGCTAGGGCCCGCTCCTGTTCGATTGATTTGCATGCCTAACTGACGGTAATTTTATATTGTTGAGAAATTAGGGTAAAATAAAAACACGGAATCGACATAAATCCAGAAGAACACTCAAAGATTTACGAGCTTCGGCAAAGATGCCTACATCATCGGAAGCAGAGCGGCGACTTCTTTTTCAATATTCAAAAAAAATACATAATACAATATTCAGAATTTCAGAGACTCGCCTAGAGTTACAAACAGAACATATATATAACCCTAAAGTACAATATATAATTATTTAAATTATCCTTGTACCAAACCACGGGGTGTTGCTCCTACACCCCCAACTCACATAATAAAACTCCCATGATTGGACAAATCATTCAGCTCCACTCCGCTCGTGGGCTCCGCTCAGCTCCAGTATCTGTCCCATTTATGGTATATGAATCATACCTAACAAATCTCCATCTTGGCGAATATACAACCCCTTTAAGAGAAATACAAATCTACGCCTTGACGAATATACAACCTCTTAGGAGAAATATATCATGGAGTTTCTTATGCACTAATATGGATTGTACCACCACACTTTCGCTGCGCCCTCGCTGATCCCCCAACCCACTAAATTCCAAGGGACACAACTCTTCAATTCCAGGAGACATCTCTTCATTTCAAGAGACTCCAAATTTTGGTATTATGAGCCATACCTAACAAATCTCCCCCTTGGCGAATATCCAACCCCTTAGGAGAAATAAATATGCCCAACAAATCTCCACCTTGACGAATATCCAGTCCCTTAGGAGAAATACATATGCTTGACAAATTTCCACCTTGGTGAATATTCAATCCCCAAGGAAAAATACACATGCCTGACAAATCTCCACTTTGGTGAATATCCAGCCCCTTAAGAGAAAATATATCATAGAGTTTCTTATGCACCAACGTGAATTGCACCACAAATTTTTTTTTAAATAATCTCTTAATTAAGTTTCTCAGAAAGCAACATAATCTTTCCGAAAAAGGATTGAAATATTCCCTTAATTAAGTTTCCCAGAAAAAACAACAGAATTTTTCCAAAAAAGGATTGAAATATTCTCTTAATTAAGTTTCCTTAATTAAGTATTTTCTTTAATTAAGTTTCCCAGAAAAAGGAATTTCCCTTAATTAAACTTTTTCAGAAATCATTTTCCTTAAACTTCCAAGAGAAGATCTGTCTTCGCTTTCCAGAAAAGCTCATTTTTCATTCTAGAAAAGCTTCGCTTTCCTTCTCAGAAAAGCTCTGTTTCCGCTTTCCTTCCAGAAAAGCTCTGCCTCCGCTTTCATTCAAGAAAGAAATCTTTCCTTTCCCGAGTGCAGCAGCAGATTCCCTTTTCTTGCCTTTCTTGAGTCCTGGAATATCTCCACGCTAAATTTCCTTTTCCGCGGACTTTCCTTTTTCGCGTGATTTTCCTTTTTCGCGTTCGCCCTTTCAATTATGCTCCTCCGACGCTCCCTCTATCCGCCCAGGAACCTACCTCCCACGTCGAACAACTTCTGCTGCTATGACGCCTGAAACTGCCGCAGCCCTTCTTCGTCGAACCGTGCCAGCTATCCGCTGAATTCTGCGAAAGCCTCCAGCGTGAATGCTTGCATCGGCGCAGAACTCTCGAATGAAACTCCTCTACAAAGCCTGGGTTCCTCCCTCACGCCGTGGCCACGACGATTCACCAACTCTCGTAGCTGCAATTCACGAACTTTCTTCCGCGGGCTTCTTCTTCTCTGCGCCGACAAAATTTCTCCTCTTATGCCCTAGAACCTGGCTCTGATACCACTTGTTGAGAAATTAAGGCAAAGAAAAACAAGAAATCGACAGAAATCTAGAAGAACACACAGAGATTTACGAGGTTCAGCAAAGATGCCTACATCCCGGGAGCAAGGTCGAGGTTCAGCAAAGATGCCTACATCCTCGGGAGCAAGGTGGCGACTTCCTTTTCAATATTCAGAAAAGAGTACAAAATACAAGATTTAGAATCTCAGAGAATTAGAGACTCACCTAGGGTTACAAACATGACCTATACTATATTTTACCCTTAAGTACGATATGTAATTACTTAAATTATCCATGTATCAAACTGCAGGGTGCTCCCCCGGCACCCCCAACCCACATAATTAAACTCCCCCGATTGGACAAATCCTTCCGCTCCAGCATCTGTCTCATTTATGGTATATGAGTCATACCTAACAAACCTCCACCTTCATGAATATCCAGCTCCTTAGGAGAAATATATATGTCTGACAAATATTCACCTTGTCGAATATTCATCCCTTTAGGAGAAAATATGTCATGGAGTTTCTTATGCATCAATGTGAGTTGGGTCACCACGCTTCCGCTGCGCTCTCGCTGATCCCCCAAACCCACTAAATTCCAAGAGACACGACTCTTTAATTCCAAGAGACATCTCATTATTCCAAGAGACTCTAAATTCTGGTAATATGAGTCATACCTAACAAATCTCCATCTTTGTGAATATACAACCCCTTAGGAGAAATACATATGCATAACAAATCTCCACCTTGGTAAATATCCAGCCCCTTAAGAGAAATACATATGTCTAACAAATCTCCAATTTGACGAATATCCAGCTCTTTAGAAGAAAGACATATGCCTGATAAATCTCCGTCATGGCGAATATTTAACCTCTTAAGAAAAAATACATCATGGAGTTTCTTATGTATCAATGTGGGTTGGACAACCATTTTAAATAATCTCTTAATTAAAATTCCTTAATTAAGTTCCTCTTAATTAAGTTTCCAAGAAAAAAGACTTTCCCTTAATTAAGTTTCTAAGAAAGAGAACTTTGCCTTAATTAATTTTTTCTTAATTAAACATTCTAGAAATCCTTTTCTCTTAAGATGGCGAAAAGCTGGGGCCGCGGGATGGATATCGCGGCCCGCTTTTCTTCTGCTTCAGCTTCGTTCTATCGCGACGCTGCGAGCCAAACGATCGAATTTCGCGATTCTCTGCTGCGAAGTCATAAAAAAGTGGCCCCAAACGTCTCATTTTTCTTAAAAAAAAAAAAACTCTGTTTTTCTTCTTAGAAAAGCTCCATTTTCGCTAACCTTCCAGAAAGATTTCGCCTCTGCTTTCCTTCCACAAAGAAATCTTTCATTTCCCTAGTGCAGCAGCAGGTTCCCTTTTCTTGTCTTTCCTGTGTCCTGAAAAATTTTCGCATGCAGCAAGATTTTCCTGGTTAATATGAGGAATTTTTTTTTATTTATTACCTCTAAAGAAATATGAAAAATATCTCTTCCAAATTTTTTCTCTGCAGCAAAGGAATAAAATCGAAACTTCCTTCCAATTTTCGTCTACACTTCCCGTAAAGGAATAAAATCAGAACTTGATTTCCTTCTATTTTTCTTCTGCTTTCAACAAAGGAATAAAATCAGAGCTTCCAATTTTCGCCTCCGCTCCAGGCTAACGTCGAACCTTCCTTTTCTGCCTGTAGCGACTTTGTCTGGTGTTGTTGCGAGATTTAGATATACACCAATTTGTATATATATAAATCAAACAGGAGAACGATCGACGAAGCGAAAAATAGAACGAGAAAAATTTACACCATAAAAGAATAACACTACATCAGAATACACAGATTTACGTGGTTCGGCAAATGCCTACGTCCCCGGAGTTGCAGAGGATTTTACTACTTGAGGAATTTACACCAATCGATCACCTCGACTTATAAGAATAATCTCTCACACTTCGTTGCTCTCTCATTTCTTCTCTCTGTTCTTCTCTCTCTGTACCGAGATACACCGAAGAAAACTCTACACCGAGATACACCGAAGAAGACAAACTTACAAGAGAAATAAACTAAATTTCTCTTCTGCCACAAGCCACCAAGAAAAAGCCTAGGGAGAACAATCTTCTTTTTCTTCCTTCTGCCGTAAGGAACTGCTCCTCCTTGCACTTCTCTTCCTTTGCCCGAAGGAAACCTTCCTCTATCCCGAGGAAACCGAAGAAGAACTCAAAGCGTGACTACAAAACCCAATGAAAGTCATCTGAAGCTTTTATCACGAACATGAGTGAGCGAAGAAATGTTTCACTTCACAAAAGAGGAATACGAGTAGTTATTTGTGAAGAGGTGTGTCTCTCCAAAATAAAGTAACCACCCAAGCATAGTGGACCGGGCTCCACCGTTTCTAACAATTCTCCCACTTGGAGACCGATACACAAGCTGCAACATGTCCTTCCTCAAACTGATATCCTCCACTGCGCGGTGTCGCCTTTTTTTTTCAACATATATCCTCCACCTTGAATCCTCCACTTCTACAACTCAAAGTCTCTGTCTTCACTCCAGAAGACCAACTGAAGTTGTGCACAACTTCAGTTTCTCAAGAGTAACACCTTCAATTAACATATTAGCAGACTCCACAGAGCTTTGCACTTCCAAGCTATTTCCTAGGTCACTCTTGTCTCTTCTTACAACTCCCACTACATGGGCAACATCATGTCTCTGCTGAAAGTCTTTTTCAACAAGTCTAGCCTTGTACCTCTTACTGACATCACGCTCAGCCTTCACCTGGTACACTCACTTGTTGTGCAATATCTTCTTCCCTAGTGGAAGTTTTGTCATCTCTCACTTGCTCGAACTTTCATCTTGCAAGATTTTTTCATAGCTCTGTCGTTCTTCAATATCTGTCTGTGGAACAATAGAAATGGGTGCCCCATACTCACTTTCCTCTTCACTTCCATTATTGTCCTGCACTGTGACCTTTGGTAGATTTCCTACCACATTCAAAGCCCCTGAATCCAACATTAAGTGTTCAACAGAACTATGAACTGCCAACAATAGTGCATCATGTGATTCTTCGTATACCACATTTACGCTATCATTCTCCATCTTCTTAGGA
>NW_018164527.1:13776-26398 GCF_001263595.1 Phalaenopsis equestris
TCGGAAGAGGGCATCTTGACCTAATTTTGAACAAAATGCAAGTAAAGTTTTGATACCTAGTATTTATGATATATTTAAATGTCACTAAATTATTTGATTTTAATTTATAGATAACTTTCAAACAATAAGGACATTTATTATAAAATTACTAGAAAATAAAAAAAAAATATTAAATGTATGTAATCATTAAAAAATTAATACATGCAAAAAAAAGGGAAGCCTTAGACTTAGCATTTAATCATATAGAGCCATAATGAGCAGTACATGATTTAGCCAAATAGAACTATAGGAGTTAAATAATAATAAGAATATCTGTAAATAATAGTTTTGATAGATTAAATTTTGCCCCCATTTGACACAATTTTCTATTGCAAATCAGTCCTCCAAGTATGAAGCTTGTCAATAAGATATTATGACAATCAACATCATTCAGTTAATATTACTCTTAAAATATAGGTATTAGAAATGAAATACATAAAAATTGTGTGGCATTTCTGTAAATCTTCTCCCCAAGAACTGTTGCAGGTAAGCTTCTGCCTAACTTCCAACAGCGATCTAATCCAAACTATTAGCGCTAAACACCGCTTGTGAATTCGACTGCTGGAGATAGATAGAGCAAGACGAAATATGTCGAGGCCAGAGCGAAGCGATGTCCATCTCCCGCCGGAGGAGGCGAAGAGAGTGGAGGAAGAGACGCGGCGATACTTTGAGAAGATGATCCCCAAACGCCGCCCCAAGCCTGCACGCAGTGATCCCGACGGCCTTGACGGCGATCTTGGGCAGTTCGGAGGGGATTCGATTCCTGCCGAGCTCCGGAAACTCCAAGAACTCAACGCCGGGGAACAGGTGAGTCGCTTCGCCATCCCGTGATTGATTAGGGTTCTTCTATTTGTTAAAGCGACAGTGATTGATTATTTAATTGGAGTTTTGTGAGAGGGCATTTGTGTGACTGAGGGCAACGCCCTTGTCGTTTTCTTATTTTGGTGCCTTTTGACTGACGAAACTTGGGCTCGCAGAAGCTGGTGTGTGAAGGCGACGGGGCTGTGGAGGAGTATGTGGAGACGGAGTATTACACAGGGCTCCACTGCATCGACAAGCAGCATCACACGGTAGGCCACTGAAATCATTGATGCAAATTTTGGGGTTAATTAACCTTTACAGCTATTTCGCTACAAGTAAGGTTTAACTTAGATTGGATCTATCAGTAAATATGGTGGGATTAAAATTTGAAGACTTTTCGACTTGATAACTTTTAAACCTTGCTTTAGATATTTTTGGAGAGGGAAAGAATCCTTACATTTATTAAATCTTGTTAATAAAGACTGATATTGACCCAATTTAAACGATCCCCTATATAAGTGAATGGTTATTGGGTGACAATAGTCAATTGATGTCAGTCAAGCAATAATCGTCTGCAGGTAACTGTTAAATGATATCAATCAAAGTATGGCAAGGCAACTGTGATTTGAAATAAATATCTGGAAGTTTATCACAGTTTAGCAATTGTCATGCCCAACAATTTTAACATTTTAATCATGTCAAATTCAAATAATTCTGAATTTATAGAAGTTACTAAATCATAATCAAGTTAAATTCTACTTATAGCTCAAACAGCTTTTTCTGGTGATAATAAATCTTACTAATCCTCCAGTCTCTTTGTGTTTTAACTGCGGTGAAATCATAATGGATTTATTAGATAGTAAAGAAGGATCTTAAGTACCAAGTTCAGTTTCAAGGAATTTTTTCTTAAAAGTTGTGATATGCAAGTAAATAAGAAATACACCTTCTCATGCAAGGTAAGGTGTCATATATATACAAATTGAAGTTTAGGTGTTAGATATATAAATGCTAAAGAATGAGAGGCAAGTGTTTGAATATTCCTAAAATAATTAAATGTACGTTGATTTTATTTTAGGGTTTAGGGATGGTGGGGGTAGATCGCAAATCCTCATGATCCAGGGCTGCTTCACATGTCTTTCACACTTGTCTTCTTTTGAAAAATCCTTCTATCGGATTCTTCTTACCTCCCCACTCTCGTTTCTTTTGTGTAGAAGTTGGAGGCTATAAATAACTATCCCCTGAGTGTGTGGGAGGCAACAGGAATTGCCTTCTATATCCTGTGTGGAGTCTCTTTCCTCTTGTTAAGGTTGTAACAGATGATAAGTGGCGCTTTGGTTGTATCCTGCTCCGAGTTGGCGTTGTAAACTTCAAACTCCTTCACTACTTCTCACCAATCCCTTTTCCCTATCACTGAACCAACCATCTAATAGCCCCACATTCTTCCACGATTCTACCACCACCCCTACTTCCTCCACGATCTTGCCTTCCAATCGAACTACAATCAGCCACAAACAATCCATTTATTATACTACATAGTTTACTTTCTATATTACACCACATCCCAACTAGTTCCAATATCACTACTCCACCGCTTCCTAATGATGCTTTCTTAGATTGCTTATGTACCTGGTGGCCACTCATATTGTATATGCAATACCTAGTAAAGTGTAATTCATAAAATATATCAGACTTCAAGCTATTGAAAAATACAGAATTCTCTCCATATGTGCATGCTTTGATTTAAACATAAGTGATAGATCATTAGATAGCTTAAAGTGACTACATAAGGGGGTACAAACTGACCATTTTCGTTCGTTTCTCTTTTTTATTTTTAAACGATTCATCAGTTTTTCCATCATCATATACTTTTCTTTTTCAAATAAGTTTCTCTTCTGGATCATGTGAATGGTCATGATAAGAGAGAAACCAGAAAAGTCTGACATATGACAAAGATGGCAAATAAGAGAGAATGTGGAGAGCCTACGTGCAATAAAACTTGCAAGGGTATGTAAAGTATATCCGCCCAAACAAGATTGGGTGGAAGTACCTTGCACCAATAAGCGCGAAAGAATACATATGTAAACTACCCACAACCAGAGATTTAGGAGTGTTTGCCAATTATGGGGTGTTGAGTGCTCCCAAGGGTACATATCCCAACTGATTAATTACATCTTGGGGGTTGCTTAAGAATACTCTTGTGGTGGTCCCTGTCGAGGTTTATTTTCCCTTCGACACGGGGCATTTGAATACCGTGGTGATTCGAAGGTTTTGGTATGTTCAAATAATCAAGCATGTCAACGAAAGTAGTAAACTACCTCCAAAGGTAGAAATATAATTTTTACGATGGGTTTGAGTATTCAAACCAAGAATAATATTGAATATCTGCACTAGTCTGTGTTATAAAACTGACACGGCACTTCTTCTATCTAATCTGAAGACTAAATAGAGTTTAGATTAGTTTAGGGTTCTTCATCTTTCTATAAGGGCAAACCCAACATGTGGGTTGTATACTTGCCGAAATGACAAGGATGCCACTGAAAAATAAGAGAAATGGAGGTTCAACTACAAAGCTGTAAAGACTCTTAACAAGAGGACTTACACCCCGTCTGGGTCAATGAGCCTTTTAAAGACCTGAGTGCACCAAACAACCACATAAGTAGAAATCTATGTTGGGCCAATCAGGTTGGAGAAGCACGAGAATTCTCATCGGGACATGCAAATAATGCAGTTATCTAGAGAGATCCTTATATATTATGAAGACTTTATTGTACGACTTGGGTGAAGACCATGCTATGCAACCTATTTTAAAATCGGTCTGAAGTCCATGCAGGAAAGTAAGAATAGGTTTTGAAAATCCTAACAATTTTAACCCTAAACTTTAGATTATCTCAATCTTTTATGATTAGTATTTTTTTAGTAGAAAATTTATAATTTTAAGGTACTTAACGAGCATTGGTTATAATTTTCATAACATCTAAGATCATCTAAAAAGAAAGAGGGAAAACAATCTAAGCATGCAAACATGCCAGAAAAGCATGAAAACAAAACAATTAAAATAATAAAAAGACCACCACCGCTGGGCTAGCAATATATCCCAAAAAATAAAATGACAACCGTCCTCCGCATATACATGCATGTTCCTAATTTTATACATAAATTAATATTGAAATTAAGGTACGAGATACGAGCAAACAACTCCAGATCCCCATTACGTGGTTATGCCTGTCTGGCACCTTAGAATCCGTGCTTATACCTTATTTCTAATATCGACTCTTCTTAGAACTCTAAAAAGTACAGAAGAAAAAAAAAAGGACTCGACATGTATGAAAATAATGTCAACGAGAAAGCCGATAAAGCATGCAATGTGATTGGGCCATGCCTGGTGAGGGAGATAAGCAGAGCCTGCAGAAAATGGTTCGTAATGATCATTACATTATTCCCACTCTTTTTTATACTTGTGAGCGTACATATACATGACATGACTATCTACAGAAGACCACCCTAATGTACTACCATGCATATCAAAATACACACGCACAAACACACAAAAAAGCATAAAAAGTGACACATGAATAGATCAACCCAACAATAATGACCCTACACAGAGGCGGTTGTTCGGTGATGGCAGCCTGATGGTGACAAAATTGACCTGATAACAATGAGGCTTAACGTCAGTCGGGTATCTGTGGTTCAGTGGCAATGGTAGCCCGACTACCATGCATGATTTGTGCTCACTTGAGGTCATATCAAATCATTTTTGATGTCATTTGATTTGTTTCACTAAGATATTTTATTTGATCATAAATTGGAGTGTATGCATTTCAAATTTTGATTTTTTAAGCTTTATGTTCAAATATATATCGAGATTTATGCGAATTAATATGATTTTTTAAAGAATGTATCAATATGCATTTTCATGGAAGTTGAGATCCTTCAAATTTGTTGAGGTCTGTTGTTATCACAAATGTCATCATAAATAAATAATTATGTGTTTCAAAAGAAAATTTAGAGACTACTTCAATTGTTTTTTTGTCCGTATTGAGGAAGCATCAAGAGTTAATCTCCAAGGTGCATTAACTATTTCATTATAAGTTCGAGGAAGATTTACATACATGTCACTCAATTCTTATGCATTTATATATCTAACTTCTAAACTTTATTGTTCACATACATAGCACCATATGCACGAAACAGTACGCTAATTTTTAAAAATTAAAATAGCGATATTTTTAATGTGCTACAAATAATTTGGAATAAAAATGAAAAATATAATTTAGATGGTTAGATGTATAAATGCATATGAATTGTTGGTATGTATGTAAATTGTTCTACGTAATCTATTCCAGCACTACGTCTCGCTATTTCAATATTCATAAAAATAAGATAGCCAGATTGGAAAATTTGTCTTTAGAGGATGTTTAGTATTCTATTTTTAGTAGGATTTAGTCTTAATTTCATTTAAATATTGCCAACAAGAGTTCATGGGACATTAAATTCTACGATTTTAATAATTTTTTTAGAACGCACCTTCAAATCCAACTCCTTTAGATTTTTCATTTTATTTTCAATTCAAATCCTATAAATCTGAAAAATAAAATCTAACATTTAATTAAATACAATTTTCTCGCATTCTTTCTGATTTTCTCGTTCTCGTGCTCCATATTTTCACGAAGTAAATCCAAATTTACTAAATATAATTACCAGATGAATTTATTTCATCATCACTCTCCCGCTCCGCCAAAAAAAATCTAAATTTATCAAATTTGATAAATCGTAATCTATAGGTATGTTTGGGACAGTTGCTGATATACTGATTAAAAATAATCTGCTGATGAGCAGGTACGATGGCTATTAAAAATTTTTATTTTATTGGAAAAATCAGATCGCTGTCAGAAACGCTGTCAGAAAGCTGCATGCAACCGCACCTAGATAGGTGCGGTGTGAAAACACTATTTTCAGTGTTTTGAAAACGCATAAGCTGCCAAAATATAGTTTACCCAAACAGATCAAGTGCATTTTCAAATCACCACTGCACCAAAGAAACTGCCCCAATCGGGCCCTAGCTCTCCAAACATCCTTCCCATCAATTTTATAGTTGAACAATATTTAGCAAAAATCAACCTTCCCAAGATGAGAATAGAATAACTTTTATTGGTATTTATGTAATTCTCCCTTTTGAAAAGTTAACCCTCTCAAAATTTAAAGAAATATTGACTTGACAGCTACTCGAATACTACTCGCGGCCAAACATCCATACATTTTTTTCGCATTTCGCGATTCTCTGCTCTGCATCTTCTTTCTCTTGGGACCAAAGAGTGTCTGCTTGTATAAAGCATGGTCATGGAGCTTAAGCCCGGCATGTCCGCTATCGTTACGGGCGGCGCCTCCGGCATTGGTAACCACACATTTCTCTCTCTATGCTCCCCACCGCCCATCCCCACCACAACCCCTGTTTTTCTTATCATTTAGGTCAAAGAAGTGGAATTCCTTACTGCGATTATTTGTCTGCTCGAAATCTAAGAAAATCTTCTTAGAGTTTGAGCCTGTTATTGCGTGCTGTACTTTTCCGCTTACTAGTTAAGCATCGAGTTTGAATCCATAACTCCCATGATCAAATTAAACCCAATTTGATTGAATTGGTAAATCACAAGTGAATTGATATAACCCAACCATGTTCAATTACATACATCCTAATCACCCATATAACATAATAACAGAAAGGAAAATCTTCTACCAGCTAGTACTTTAGTTGGATATGGTCAATTTAGCAATGTGTATGAAGACGTTCAATTTCAAAGACATCCTTTTTGGAGTTGTGTTAGTTTTTGTGAGGTTCTATAGAAAGAACCTTTTGTTGATATTGTTGATGATGTTGATGTTCTACCCCTCAATCTTTCCCTCGGGATAGATTTCCTATATTCACCACTTCTTTGAGATGGATTTCCCATTCGCCATTCTTCTTTAAAATTTATTTTGTTAGTTTTGTAATATAGTTGAAGATTTTCAGTTATTCCTTCTACTGCACTTTAACTTTCTGGAATGTTGTACTTTTGTAGTCCAATGGAATTGATTCAACTCAAGATAAGTACTTCTAGCTATTGTTTTGGGGTCTTAATTTGTGTCCAAAATGACCATATTTAGTCAATTTTGTATGTAATTTGTAATTGTTTGTTATAGTCAGTTATATAGGGTAAAATGTTTATTTATAATTTTTGATATGCTTGGCATATTATTAATTTTAATAGGGTTAGAAAGTTCATGATTTTATGGTTGCTGTCATAAATTGTAGGCTGAGGCTGCATTTTAGATGGCCGATAATAAAGAAATGACTCCTTTAGCATCCATTATCAGGGATTGATTCCTCCCTTCCCATAGCTTTTCATAATGCACTATTTTACTCTATTTAAGATATTCATTCTTCTGATCTTCCGAACATCAATCTTCTCTTTACGTCCGTAATTGTCCCTCAACATCAATTTTTTCCACAATTTCCACTCATACGGCCCTGCTTGTTACCGGTTAGTCCGCAAATCAAAATTGAAGACAACTAAGATGGTTGGAAGCCCTGTAGATTGCTGCAAAAGAGGCAAGGGATGTTGTCAGCTTATTGTTGGAGAAGAAAAAAAGCAGGAAGGTTGTCGAGCTATTTTTGGAGAAGGAGAACCACAGGTTGCTTATAGGAATAATAGAGATCAGGGAAAATTTAGGAATCCAGTAAATTCATGCATAATAATATTCTGGACATGCTCAAACATAATTTCACTGAAATAAATCATTAAAAGAAGGGAAAAGAAATTATGATTTGCACAATCATAGTAGTTCATCTTTTTCTTTAACACGAACAATGCGTTTTTAATGACTATAAACTCTTGGATTTTCATCAGTGTCTATCTAGAAATATGGTGAAGTTGAACCACTAATTCTTTGTGGTTGCCTTGGTATTTTCCAGAGTCAACGTTTTACATCATTTTTTTACAGTAAGCACTCATTAGTGATAAACTAAATACCATTTTAAAAATCTAATGACAGAAAGTATAGGTAAGGTTACCTCTCTACCATTGGATTTTTGTATGTAATGGCAGCCAAACTGACAAATCACTGAAGATTATAAGAACTTGTCCTAGTTATCTCCCAGGAAATTTAAATGAACTCATTACATTATATTTCACATCAATATAATAATCAAAGCTTTAAGGTCTTATGAAATGATTACGGCTAATATTCGAAAAAACTCTTAGGAAAGTTATGCTGTTGAATTTTTATGTTTTATAGAAGGGGAAGGGGCATATACATACCTCCCAATTCCTATGTATTTAACCTTAAAAAAAAAATCCTATTTATTTACTTATCTAACACTTACTTTACTTTTTACATATATATCACAAATCTTTCATATCATATAAAAATATCACTATTTTAACTTTTAAATATCAAAATACCCTTTTCATGCATAGGTAAGGTGGAATGTTTGTAAAAATTCTATTTATCATGTGAACATTCATTTGTAATACAATTGAATGATTGCAATCATTGAACAACTAGCTTGGTATCGTTAAACTTATAGGATAGATTGATTACTAGAGCATCAAAGAAAGTTTGATTATAATTCACATAGGGACTATCTCCCAATGCTTTAATTTATCAAAAGGCAGTGAATCTTAATTACATCTTGTGCGTTATTGGAGATTCACGGAGTATAGGGACTAGGTAATATGTAAATCTTCAATTACATGTTGTGGAGTGGGGCTTTAAACAAGTCGAGCTTGAGCGAGTTCTGACTTGGCCCTGTTTCAGCTTGTTCAAAATTAGCTCATATTTGAAATTGACTCGTGTTTGAAATTACTCGTGAACATTGTGCTCATGTTTGACTCGAATTATTTATTCTTGTGCGTGCTCAACTTGAAATTCGCTCGTTTAAATTAATTTAAAAAATAAATATAGGGTGTTGGATTTGAACTTGCACCGCTTTTGTGCAATAAATGACACAAAACTACATGGCCACACAAGCTGTTTTGATTTAAACTTAGATATAACTCTATATAATATATTATTATATAAATAATATATATAATTTATTTATTACAAGCTAAAACGAGCCGAACATTATTGAACAACTGGTCGAGCTTGCTACACCAACCCTATCACGAATATATTCATTCCGACTTTCTCTAATGATTTGATTGAACAACCCATTTAAATTAATTAAAAAAAGTAGATGTAGGTGTTGGATTTGAACCTGCACCTTTTTTGTACAATAAATGACACAGAACTACATGACCACACAAAGTGCTTTGATTTAAACTTAGATATAACTGTATATAATATTTAATTATATAAATAATATATATAATTCATTTATTACGAGCTAAAATGAGCTGAACATGATTGAACAATTGGTCGAGCTTAAAAAATTTATTTGTGTTCTGCTCGTTTACTTAACAAATGATTCAAATACGAGCTACTTAACGAGCCTGACACGATCTGTTTGAGAACAACAAGCTTTTTTAATAGTCTTATTGTGGAGGAACAGGAGATTGATAATTTCCTACGTGAGCAATATCACCCGTAATCGATAGTGGCGAATTATAGGCTCGTGAATTTATTAATTCTATGCATTGATTGTGGCATGTGGAGCATAAAGGCTTTCACCAAGGCTGTTACTAACAGCGTATTTTGTATGCATAAAAGATATAACACCATGTAAAATATATATAGTTCTAGAGGCAAAATTATGATTAGTTAGTGCAAGGCATTATCTTGATTTAAAGGAGCATTTGGCATTCGTGAATGAGGCTTTTGTTTTGTCTTATATATCAGCAGTAAGAATTGATAGTAATGAAACTATTAATCTAAAAATTGGTGCACAAATAAGTTTGCAACATTCTCAAATAAATTCTCTTGGCTAAGAAATAATTGAATGTTATGAGAGATGACTGTGCGGAACTTTAATCATATTCCTTTTACTTCACCCTTATTTTTACTTTTTCATCTCATCCTCTGCTTTTCCTCCTTTCTTCTTCTACCTTTGTTTTCCCAACTTATGCTATATTGACATGTGATTTCCATTTCATTCGGCCTTCCTCTTGTTGGTCTTTTTCTACTGTTGTGCCCATCTGGGCAGTAATTGAGGTATTTGTGGGCCATTTATGGGTGGATTTTATGTGTGGAGTATATGCTAAAGTCATTTTCATTTGATTGGGTGGCAGAAAGGTGGTTACTGTTTTTATTTTTTTATTTTAGTTGCATTTTCTAGATCTCATTTGGAGCCAAGAAAAATTAATGTACTTTCAGTTGATGTTTAGTATATAATTTTATCCTTGTATATTTTAATGGTGTACACAACTTTTATAGGGAGAGCAATCAGCTTGGCCCTTGCTCGGAAAGGCCTCTTCGTGACAGTTCTTGACTTTTCCGAAGAGAGGGGAAAGGATGTTGTTTCTTTAATTGAAAAGGAGAACGGCAAATTCCATCAAAACTCAAGTATCCCTTCATCTATGTATATTAAGTGTGATGTTACAAATGCAAGTAAGTATCAGAATTTATTTGTTTATGTATTTTTTTTCTGAATCTCAGGGTATTCCTTGTACTTATAATGATAGAAACTCATCTTATATTAATTTTTTTGAGCAATTACATACAGACCACCCGAAACTTTCTATTTACACTATTTACAAATCAACCACACCACCCTCTTTCATCCATGTTTCAAATTCTCACTCAAATATTAAAAATTATGATAAAACCCCAACCCATAATTTTCATTATTATCAAATTCTCAATAACTTGATATTGACACATGTAAATACATCGATTTGGAGTTAAAAAAAATCACCTAAGTGATTAATTTGTAAATATCAATATTTTGGATGGTCTGGGTGTAATTATCCCTATTTTTTTTTATATCCACAATCTGACATAATCGTGATCTATATTGTATTGTTTTCCTTTTCTTTCTCTTTTTTTACTGCTTCATGTCTTTTTTTGTTATTTGGTCAATCAATTATTTACTTCTGAACTTTTTTTTTTTGCTATATTATTGTTTTTCCTCTTGTTAATTGCTTCGATACATTTGAACTTGTGCATCATATCTGGAATGGATCAACTGAAACTAAAAGATAATTTGCATGTGATTTCTGTAGACCTATACATAATGCTATTATGACAAAGTTCTAACTCCAAACATCCCTATTATTAGCCGGAGTTTGAAAGTTCTCAAAACTTTAGCAGGATGTAAGCTCACTTTCTTCTATGTATCTTTATCTAGAGGTACACGATGGTGTATGCATGACAAATTGGTTAATTAATCCTCTTTGGCCATGCTTTGTGAATTATTTTTTCATTAACTATAACACATTCTTTCAATCTGTTTATCAGTTTGGTCTGATATATTATATTAGCTTTTTAGTTTGATCTTGTTTGGAGAACCTTTATCTTTCTCTATTGCTAGCATGATCGAACCCTATCACTCTCAGTATTCACTTATAATCGTGAAAGAGTACTTAAATTGGGAAAGAATATTTTTTCTTTTATCTTTGTGATTTTCCTTTGTTTGTTTTAGTTCTCAGGTTCATTCATTTGAAGTGACCAAAAATATTGATTCCATCTTGATAAATTTCTTAAGTTTATTTTTGTACTGCTGGTTTGGAAGACCGAGATGAGCAAAAATTGTAGTTGACGTATTCTTTCATCATTTTCTTGATACACAGGAGATCTAGCTGCTGCTTTTGAGAAGCACACGTCGACATATCAAAGTTTGGATATATGTGTAAATAATGCTGGAATTGGTACTCAGGTTCTATTTCACCATGACAAAACTGATGGTAGTAGTACGTGGAGGCGTACGATTGATGTGGACTTGGTTGCAGTTATCGAATGCACTCGTCTAGCGGTATGGATAAGGTTTTAACTACCTTTCTTATTGGTTCTACATATAAAATTTCAACATCTTTGATTATTAGTGTTCATCATATATAGTCACATATATTTCCAAGCACCTTTCGTATTCATTTCAAACATGTGTCAGAGATAGCATGTTTCCTACATTGTAATAACCAATAAAAAATAAAATAAAATAAAATGAATCGATAGTTTGGGATAACCACCGCTGTGGTTAGGCCTAAAAGTTGAACGTCCTCATTTGAACATAACGACAGTAACAAGTTGAAACCTAGAACGTGAAGGAAGAAGGAGGTAGAGGAGTGGAGTGCTTCTCATATTGAAGCTTTGATGTCAAGCGTAGAAGGAAGAAGACTCACTTGCATCTAAGTCGAGAAAGTCGACGCTTCGTGCTAAAAACATTTGCAAGTCGCGGCATGAGGCATCAACGTCATTGCGCGGAGGGGCAACCTAGGGCTTGCCATGTGAGTATCTATGTGAAGGAGAAGAAGAGGTGAGGCATCGAAACCAGAGGAGGTGATGATTGGAGTGCGAGGCTCATCTTGTGCATAGAAGGAAGACGGCGCGTGCATCCGATGTGAGGAAAAAAGAGGAAGAAGGGGAAGGGGAGAATTTTACAGGTTCATGTTGCTCCGGTGCAAAGGAGGAATAAAAGGAAGGAGGGGGCTTGTGTGTGTGTGGTTGTTACATTTACATATACATAGACATTTTTTTTTTCAAAAGGAAACGATATTTGGCAGAGACTCAAATATCGATTTCTCATGCGCTTTTCGATCCCATAATGAGAGCCGCGTCATGTGCCTAAAATTCTAGAGCCCCCGCGCTACGGTGGGATCGAACCCTTGACCTGAGTGAATTTATAATGACCCCGCCACCAACAGACCAA
>NW_018164527.1:26573-47254 GCF_001263595.1 Phalaenopsis equestris
GACATTTTAGTTCCACCTGGGGAGGATACTACTAGAAAGGAGGCGTCTGTTGCCCCTGAGAACCCCCCATGACAAGCTTTCTCTAATGTGTGAGCTAAGGTAAATTTTTGTGTTAGAATTGTTTATTGAAATTTTATATACATTAAATTGATATATATTTAATATGTTAAAATAAAATTATGTTAAATTGAGGTTAGGCAGATTAGCAAGAAAACTTTGCGTGCGAGTAAGAGAGGAGATCAATTTTGAAGCTTATGAGGTAAATGTTAAAGCTTATATTATTATTAGAATAATGATATATTTAGTTAATTTGTTTTATTAAAAAACTCATTCGATTAAGAAGTGTGGAAGAAGTCTATTTAGAATTGAGATTAGTAAAAAATTGACGATTTAGTGAAGTGGAGGATTAAGAGTGCGTTTGGGGTGGGGCTTATTCATAGCCCTCCTGTTTGGGAATTACGTTTTACAAGATTTTCTCGAAAAACTTTGCGTGCAATCCGCGTTTCATTTGCTCGAAAGACAAAATAAGCCCTGCGTTCGCTTCCTTCGGCTCTAGCGAATCGCCCGACCACCTCGTTCGTCCTCGCTCGCTTCCTCGTGCGCTCACACGTTTGCTCGCTTCCTCCTCGTTCCTTCGCTTCCTCCTTCGCTTCCTCCTCATTCCCTGGCTTCCTCCTTCGCTTCCTCCTCACTGGAATATTATATGTGAGTTTTTTTTTTAATTTTATAGTTATTTATTTAGATTTTTTGGATTGTGTTATGGTGAGGAGTATTGATTGATGGTAAAAAAAATGGATTTTGAGATTCAAATACTTGAATTGATGAACTGTGGATGGAGTTTTCTTGTGAAGTTTTGGTTTTGATGATTTTGATTATTAGAGTTTTTTGTAAATTTAAAGATAAAATGCTCATTTTTGCTGAATTATTTTATTTGTTTCAGATTTTTCAGTGGTTTTAGTGGTGGATTTCTTTATCGATCAATTAATTTATTTGGATCTCTTCCAGATTCGTGGTGACGCTTTGTCTAAATATTGAAACTAAGAAAATATGCAAATCAGCTGTTTACAAAACACACAAATCAAACAGCTAAACAGCTTATCCAAAACAGGGGCAGAATGATCATTTTTTCAAGATCAATTGTTTTCCAAACTCGCAAACCAAATAGACAGACAGTTTATCCGGATCAACTACTTATCACCAGCTTATCATGATAAACAACTTATCTGGATAAGCTACAGCTGCCCCAAACAGACCCTAAATTAATAAATCTACTAACGATTGAGTTGAGCTATTATATTTTTTAAGTTCAACAATCCTCTTTATTTTAAAATATATGTTTATGCTCATGCGTGCTCTACTTCAAATAGATTTAAATTACAATATACTATTCATATTGTTAGATAAAAAATATATGCTCGATATGCATGATAAGAAAGATATGCATGATATGCAAAACATGCATGATATGCAAAACATGCATGATAAATCGTTGCACATTAGAGTAAGTATGCATATTAGTAGATGAATAAAAATTTCTTAGAAAAATGTATGCTATGAATAATGAAATAACTTATATATGAATGCTTGTATGTGCATGTTAAGAAGAGATATTTACCCCTTAATGATATATAAAGAGGACGCTAGTGTATCCGCGTCACTAAATCTTACCTTGCCGAATTGTCGAGGTAACTGTTCTTCGTCACTAGAAACTATATAGTGGAAAGGATTCACTTCCTCTTCTCGATTTGACGAGTCATTGTTGTGGCCATGAGTGACCTCACTTGATTATCTCCTCTTAGAGGCAGCGAGCCTCTATTGCAGTTAGAGCATTTCTCACTGTATATCCTTCATAGTAATATTTTGGATACCTCTTTGCGAATTTCTCCTAGGTGGCATTATGATCTTTCCTCCCGATCATATTTCTGATGGATGTAGGATTGCAAATCAAGCTGGGATAAGGGGTTTAGGTATTGGTGGTAGGTGTCAGGGTGTATTATTGGTGAAAGTAGAAATGTTGGATTTTGAAAATTTAGGATTGGATCTAGCAATTGTAGTAGGAATGATTTAGATTTTTTTTTTTTGGTGAGGATATTAGGTTAGGTTTTATGGAATCTAAAAATGAAATCCCTAATAATTTAGGATTTGTCGGGCTTTGATACTTAATGATTATGGAATAGCGAGGGAGGGCTAATATGTGGGGTTTATGGTATTTGGAAGGGGATTATTGGGATAAAACTTCTGTTGGACAGTAGGTTCAATGTCGTTGGCGGCCATCTCGGTTCAGAGACGTTCGAGTAGCGAGGAGTTTTCACCACCTATTCTCGAGCAAAATACAAACTCACCATTTGCGAACGAAAGAAGGTACAACACTTCTTAGGGTTGAAACAGTGATTGTAATCTTCAAACTATTAAAATTAAAATCAAACGTCTTTCAATCAAAAAATAACAACATAAAAGTAGTCGTTCAAATATAATACCTACTTAGAAATTAGAATAAATAAATATAAAATAAATCAAATGGAAGGAAGTATGATGAAGGAAATTCTGGTGGCTCAGAAGGAAATCGCGATTCGGGTTGTTTTCGATTTCGCGGAACTGCAAAAATGAGCAGAGACGGGATCGCAGAAATCCCGTCATTACGCTCCCGCATCAGCTGCTCTCACTGTTTTGCTTCTTTTATACTCTCACTCTCATGCTACTCTTACCACTTGCTAGTTGTCGTCTTTCTTGGCTTGCTTGGAATATCGTCCCTTCATTTCTCCACCCTTGCTACTGACGCTAGAAACATTCATTTTTTTTTACTAAGCTTGGCATGTCACTAGTAGTTAAAGATGGACCTTCTTTTTAATGATTTGAATCATTCTTACCTTATTCAACTGTCTCAAATTGTGAATGACTTGAAACTCATATCTATCATCAATAATATAATCAAGCTCAATTATAACATTTTATTGCTTTTGGTCGAGGTCCTTTTGTTTTTTATTAGTTCATAAGACACACTCTTACCTTTGCAAATCTTCTGTGGCTAATGATGACATTAATTTCAAATTTTCCGATCGATATTTTTTGATTATTTCATTCTCACTTGGATGATCATCAATCTTAAAATTTTGATATTGCCTCCACAATTATGTTTCATGGGACATCGTGGCAATAAAAAGTTTTCTCTATTGCACTTACTCTTGAAAAGAACATCTCAAGATTATATACTTTGTACTTGATCTTTTTCTTTGAAGTGAAATTCATGAAAGTTCTAGCACGTTATAGAATAAATGAGACGAGTTATCTTGGTACGTATCGTATATTATTTACTGAAAGAGACTAAGACCTCACTAAAATGAGGTCAACAGTATCGTATATTATTTACTGAAATATTTGATAAGCCTTCTTTGATCTAGAGTGGGTAATTGGATGAGTAACAGCCCGAGACAATTGCTGAAACTCTATGGATTGATTTCAATGTCAGAGTGCGAATCCAATCCTTTGATAGAGCCTCTATATACAACTAAGTTTCATGTGAATTTTGGCCAATGCAATGGTAAGAATGGCAATTCTTTCTTGGTATGGTTAGGGACAAGACAATAGATTCTTGCCTGGTGGTCGAGAGTGTTCCGTGGATAATGGCCACCTTGTAAGGATAATTATGGTTGAAACCAACCTGAACCAACTTTATGAGGTTACAGATGCCCATTGGTGGGTCCTTATCCATCTAAAATGCTTGGGGATGGTTGGATTGATTCAAGTTCCTTTAATGGCAATTCCAAGCATTTTTATGAACAAATTTTGGTTCCCAGATTAATGGTATTTGGGTCCAGCACTTGGGTCAGTTCACCCGAAACCTTTTTCAATTGCCGTAGGCTTGCTTGGGTTGGTTGCTAGTGAGCTTAGGGTTCATCTAACTAGGCTTGATTGCAATTGGTTTAGGTTAAGGTGAGTTGAATCCATAATACCTTGAACTAGGTCACTAAGTGGTCAATGTACGTGGTCTTGAATTGACTCGTAATGGTTGATTTGGTTAACAAGGTTATGTTCTTGGGCATTGCTTAGCTAAGCTTGGGTATGTTTGGATTAGGTTCAACTTGTTGAGCTCAACATAATCTCAATGGGCTATCAATGTTCTTGGGCTAAATTGTGCATGGTTTGGGTCTTAAAGGTTGAAGAAGAGTTCCTTGTAAGCCTTAGAAGCTTCTAGGCTCATTTAGAACTACTACTTTGAATTCCAAACGTAATTGGTTTCAAATAAATCTAAATGGGCTTTAATGGGCTATTTTGTCAAACTACATTAGACAAAATACTCGAGTGAGTTTGAAATGATTAAGTTCATTAGTTTTATTTAAAACCAATATTCGGTTTAATTGGATTAATTTGTTTCTTTAACTCCTTGATTAGTTAAAGTTATGGGTGAAATGCGTTGAGCAAGTTCTTAAGAATTTTATTCAATTATGGTTCTTAATGCACTATTAACTTGCTAAGTTTATTGAGAACCAAATTCTTGAGAAATAGGATTTGATTTGGTTAAGTGGGCCTCCTTGGGCCTGGTCGAAATTTTTTGATTTAGTCTCCTTGACTTAGATTGAGTTAAGAGGGGATTTGAAGGCATGTAAGATGAGCCAAGAAACTTTAGGTTTGATTTTGAGTTCATTGGATCCAAAGGTCCAAAAGGCGTCTAAAATACCTGGGGTCCTAATATAAATTTTGGTTATCGAATTTTGATAACTTTGCTATGGTTCGTCCAACTTTATTTAATGACTTGGAGACCAATTTGAGCTTATCTAAATTCAAGAAAATGATAGTAGTTTGAGTTTAGTTTGAATCTGCTATATATTAGTCAATAAGTGAGCCCTTTAGGCGGGACCTACAAATAGGCTCTTATACTAAGATTTTATCCTAAAGGCTAATGATAGGCTATGAAGAAAGTTTATCAACCTCATTAAAAATGAGGTCATCGTGCTGTTCTTAAATAAGCAATGATTAGTGAAAAAAATATCTCCTTACAATTATGATCTTTGTTGAAATTGTGACTAGACAAACTTTACTTTAAGGTCAGAAATATGTAGCATTTTTTTTAGAGTAAATGCATTAAAAAATATCTCCTTACAATTATGATCTTTGTTGAATTTGTGACTAGACAAACTTTACTTTAAGGTCAGGAATATGTAGCATTTTTTTTAGAGTAAATGCATTAGAATTGGGAACATTCCCTTGATCTAATACTGTGATTACTGGAGTTATTGGCCACTAGTTCATTGATGGAATAAGATTTATAGGTTTAAAAAAAAATTGACAATGCTTTTCGTGTGATTGACAACTTATGAATTTTTATTCCAGGTTTTAGTAGAATTACTTGAGACTATAAAAGTATAAGTGTTATAACTTATATCAGTTTGATCTAGAGAGCATCACTTAAAGTACCTTTAGAGTGAATTGAGGAAAAATCTTACTTTTGAGTTTCTTATGAGCTGAACCCTTTTGGTTCAATTAGATAGGCTTGCTCTTTTGATTGGCCATTTTTGTTTCCATTGTAGTGTTACGATTTTTTGTGGAGTTTCCAATATTTTCTTTGATATGCTTTTTCTTCCTGAGGCAATTTAACCCTAGTTTGCTTTTTAGGAAAAAAAACTTATTTTATGTCAAGAAAATTTAATAGCAATTTTTTTTTTAATAATTATGGTTGTTATGGCCGATGCTTCAGAATTGGGATTGTCTAGCATCACTATTCTTTTTTCTTCTTCAGTTTGTGATACTATCATTAGGCTCCTAGAAGTTGTGAAAGAATAAAAGATGATGATAGGTATGTTGTATGATTGGCAAGGAAAGCGGGAGAAGGGATGGTTGCTGAATTCCGATGTGAAAGGTGGCGAGGCAGCAAGCCAACAGTGGAGAACAATATATTATTCTGCTGAAACATCAAATTTATGCTGCTAAACAACATTAGACAACAAGTTTGACGCTGAAGGGGGCCTCAGGATGTTTGGGAGAGATCCCCACCTCGATTTTACAGACACATCATTTGAAAGAAATCTAAGTATACAATATTTTGATAGATAAAATCAGAGAAAACATCTCCAAATAACATAACAAAGTCAAAAGTCCCCTAAAACAACCAAATTTACACATACAGTTTTCTAATAGAAAGGCACTTAATTGAAAATAAAGAAATAGGAAGAAAAATCAGAAAAGGAAAAAAATCTGTCAAGAAATTATATTTTAATGGAATTATGAGGTTTAGCTCGCGTACGTTCGCATAAAGCAGCTATTCCACGACATCGTGGAATTCCTGTGATCGGGAAGATGAGATTTGCTGATCCGGTGGTCAACAGATTCTCCCGTGTCATAGTCTCTAGCTCGGAGAGACTTCCTCTTTTTTTTTTTTAAGGTTTCTTGAATTGATTTACCATCATAACAGGGTCATAGCTCTGCTGTGGTTGATGAAGCCCTTCCACAAAATTTATGCTCACGTCCATCCCATACTCTAAAGCACATACGTCATTTCAAAGACTATCTTGGTAGAATAAGTGGCCATCCTGTTTTGACACAACCAAATTTGGAATTGCACGTAGATGAGTCTTCTCATGAATCAAGTCTCGAGCCATTAAATTTGTAATATACTTCTCCCACTGCTTGTACTCGACAATGCATATTTGATAAAATGTATGTCTGGAGGAACCAAGTTTGGAATGAAATATGTGGCATGCTGGATCACTCTCAATGGCGACCCCAAAAAGGTAAACAATTAGTTAGGATATCCAACAACTCCATCAATAGGGGCTGTTTCTTTTATGGTATTATCTCCTTGGACTCTCTACCTTCTAGAATAACCAATGTTAATTCAGTTAGAGTTTCTCTTATAGGCTTAGCTTGAATTACTAACCTTTCTCCCTCATCGACTATAAGTTTATACTCTTTGGCATCTTCATTTTCTCCTACTTCACTATCAATTTCATCTACTACTCCCTGCTCAGTGGAACTTGAAGCACTTCTTGGCTTGGATGAATTTGGGAGTATTGCCTGGCCACACCTGTATTTCGTTTTGGACCGGTTCTTTCTTGGGCAACATACACTGGGATGCTTCTCTAGGTGTACTTTTGTTGCCTGACTATTGAGTTGAACTTTACCTATTAGGTGTGGCTGTCACTAGGTGGCGTCGTTGTTTCTCCACCTTCAAAACTAAAGTCTGTACATCAAATAGAGATCAATACGACTGCAACTGTAGCTGCACCAAATTTCTAATAGACGAACTCAGTTCTCTAAGGTACCTTGCTATTGTATGCTCCTCCAGTTTCATCAAGTCATATTTCAGTATGAATTGATCAAATTCAACTGTGTACTCTACATAAGAATCTCTTTGGCATAGATGATGGAGTTTAATGAAAATATTCTGTCGGTAATGCAATGGAAGTTATTTGTTTTGCATCTCTCTTTTCATTTTATATCAGGGGATAAACTTACTTTTTCCTTCCTGTTGTCGAAGATGTTCTCCCATCACAAAGAAGTATTTTTCCTGAGCATGATGATTGCTTATTTAACTCTTGTTCTAAAAAATTTGCTCTACTATTTTAAAACACTCGATAAAATCATTTAGATCCATGCGAATGTTGTGATACGGTAAATCCATCTTTACTTCGTGACCTTAGCTTCTCTTATATTTCACACTAAATCGTCGAGGTAGTGATTCTTTGTCAATGAACACTGCTCGGTGGATGGGATGCACTTCCTTCTTTCGATTTGACGAGTCACCGTTGTTGCTATGGGTGATCTCATCAGATTGTCTCATCTCAAAGGCTATAAGCATCTGTTGTAATTAGAAGATTTTCTCCTGTATATGTTCCATAGTAAGTTCCTGAATACCTTTTTGAGGACTTCTCCTTGATGACATGACGTCCTTTCCTTCCAATCAGGTTTTTAGTGGGTGTAGGATTGCAAGTCAATGTTGGTTGGGGGCTTAGATTTTGGTGGTAGGTGTTGGGGTGTAATTTTGGCGGAGGTAGGAATTTTGGATTTTGAAAAATTTAGGGTTGATGCAGGAATTGCGGTAGGAAGGGTTTGGATATGAAAATGATATTTTTTTGGGAATTTTAAATTTGGGGAAAGAAAGATAAATTCCTCTAAATCTCGGGTTTGTTGGGCTTTGATACGAGAGGATACCTTTTTAAGGGCTCCTAGAAGGTGTAAAAAAACAAAAGAAAATGATATGTAGGTTGTCGGTTGGGTAAGGAAAGCGGGAGAAGTGATGGTTGGTGAATTCCGACTTGAAAGGCGGCGGGGCAGCAAACCAATGGTGGAGAACGACAAATTATTCTGCTGAAGCAGTCGATCTCTGCTGCCAAACGCCAATAGAGAGCAAGTTCGACACCGAAGAAGGCCTCTAAACGTCCTAGAGAGATCTCCACCTCGATTCTATCGGGTTACAGTCTTACAAACACATCACCTTAAAGAAATGTAATGATACATCACCCGATAGATAAAAATCGAGAGAAAACATCTCTAAATAACATGACAAAGCTAAAATTTTCTTAAAACAGCCAATATACACATATATAGTCTTTTAATAAAAATGCACCTAATTGGAACTAAAGAAATAGGAAAAAAAATCGGAAAGGGGAAGAAATCCTTGCATAAATTGAATTGGGATGAAATTTTGAGTTTTGGCTCGCCGACATTTGTCGAAAGCAGCTGATTCCATGATATCGTGGAATTTCCTTGATCGGAAATACAAGATTTGCAAGATTTGCTGATCCCATGATCCACAGACACTCCCACGTCAGTTTGTATGAGTGATAATACTTTTTTTAGGGAGGTTGGTTCTCTCTGCTCAAGATATGAAGTCCTGTAAGAATTTCAAGCACCCTTTCTCTTTCTATCATTTATTTGAGAACTTTGACATAGTCACTATACTTGAGATCTTAGTAGTAATCTAGTTATAAATGTTTGATCCTCATTACATTGAAATATTCAATGCCATTGATGTTGCTTGGTTGTTAAACCTTTTATCGTGATCTCATAGAGAAGCGCACCATATTAACTTTTGAGCAAGTCTGCTTGATAGGTTCCCAAATATATTTTACGGTTATTAGGAATTTGTATGGACCACTGATTTTAAGTACCATGCTGTTTCGTTCCATGACTTGATTATGGAATCCTCTTCATCCCAAAAATATAAATTTTGGTCTTTTAGATCTGGAGGATGATCAATAAGATAGTGAACTCTTCTTTTTTTACTTTCCTGAAAAACTTTACGATCTAATGCTTCTTCATGTAGTTTCTTTAATTCCAGGATAGTGAACTTTTCTTTTTTTACTTTCCTGAAAAACTTTACGATCTAATGCTTCTTCATGTAGTTTCTTTAATTCCAGGATAGTGAACTTTTCTTTTTTTACTTTCCTGAAAAACTTTACGATCTAATGCTTTTTCATGTAGTTTCTTTAATTCCAATGTTATCCTGAAATTTCTCCTGAAAAACTTTACGATCTAATGCTTCTTCATGTAGTTTCTTTAATTCCAATGTTATCCTGGAATTTCTCTTTAACTCGATTTTCACTATTCATGATGGTTGATTCTTTGGAAGGAAGGCTAAAAAAATTAAGCATGATGAGGAGAAGAAGAATGAAAGAGGAAAAATAAATGATGGAAATATTACTCTAAACTTGCTCTGGTATTATATATAAAAGAAGTGACTAGAAAGCTTTTCTTGTTCATTTCCTTGATGTTTTAAACATAACTATCTGGAGAATAATTGAAATTATCAATTAAAAAGAATTTAAAAATTAAAATTGTTGTCCAATACTTACTATTTTTGCTGGTGGAAGGAGGGAACGGTGGGGCACTTCTATTTCCATGTTAAACACATATATCCGTGGTATATGTTTTCCCTTATCTAGGACATGAACTCGTTGCTCTTTTCATTTCTTATTTAGCAATACTAATATGAGCATTTGTCAAAATTAAATTGGTCACATTAAAAATTAAGAAACAAATTATGGTATCTAAGTTTAATGCTAAGGCAAAATACAGGCCATGACACTCCATGTGTGAGATGGTATGGGTAGGGGTGTAAGTGAGTCAAGCTGAGCCGGCTCGAGTAAATGACTCGTGAACTGAGCTTGATGAGCTAACAAGCCAAGCTCAAGCCAGCCTTGACTCGACTCGTTATCTTGTGAGTCTGCTTGTTTAAAAAATATTGATATAAAATATACTTAAAATATATTAAATTTCAATATTTTATCTTTAAGGCATTAAAAATGTAAAAAAAAATAATGTTTTGTATTATATTTTAGGTGATTTCTTGTTATTTATCTCCTAATTGTTCATTCTATTTGTTATCTTATTATAAAGCTAGCTTAAATTAATATTATTTTCTTACTTCTATATTAAACAAGTTGGCCCGCGAGCCAGCTCGAACTCGTAATCTTAAGCTCGAGCTCGAGCTCGAATTCAATAAAATTAATCAAGCTCAAGCTCAAGCCGAGGGTAGCTCGAGCTTGACTTGACTTGTTTACACCCTTATGTATGGGTGAAGACACCTCTAAAGGAAGTTATTCTTTTGACTACACAACTTATGATCATACTTGAAAATTGTGTGGTTATTCACATTGGCAGTAATTTTATATTTAATGAAAGAATAAAATATATTGAATTTGATTATCATTTGATTTGAGATGCTATGCCAACTAAAAGGATTGTTACTCGTAAAGTTTCCAACTTAGAGTAGCTTGCATTTATATTAACAAAAATTGTGTCCTCTTTAGCTTTTAAAATTTTGTAACAAATTAGAGTTAACTAATACATGTTCTCCAACTTAAGGGAAAGTACTGGCATTATTTTTTCTCTTAGGAAAGTGATCTTATTATGATTATTTTTAATGCTTTTTTTTGGTGTTCCTTTGAGTCATAATATTTACATACATACCACACAATTCTTATCTATTTACATATCCAATACCTAAACTTTCATATTTATATGCCTAACACTCAAATCTTTAATATCACATCAAAAATACCACTCTTGGTTACTTTTTAAAAGTGAAATACTCCTTTTCATTCATTGGTTTATACACTAAGATGTTATAAATGTAAATATTAAAGTTTAGGTGTTAAATATGTAAATACATAAGAAATGTGTGTATGTGAACTTCCTTATTTTTTTTTAATAAAGAGGTTATGCTTCTTCTGAGTAAACAAACATTTTATCACTATTTTTAGATGAAGCTTCTCATTGATTGCTCACTTAATGTACTGTTAATATACTGGTGTGCTAAGGGTTTGCTTAGAGTATGTCTTTATTATTCATACCTTGTTGTTGAACCTTTTTTTTTTGCTTTTGTTTGAGATTCTAAATGAATTTGTTTTTGAAACTATGTTAACAGTATGATTGTTTTGCTTTATCATTTATTTATATAAAATCATTTTGTGCTGTGACCAACATCACATAAAATTAAAAGTTAAATAGGATTGTTTCCCTTGCATAGGGTGCTAATTGCTTATTTGGTTTTCTACTTAGGCGCATGCTATTTGATATGATTATATTGTATAAATTTCTTGTGGAAGTTGCCTAATTGTTGCATGAAAACTATGCAGATCCTAAGTATGCGGACTGCTAAGAGGCCTGGGGTTGTTATAAATATTGGTTCTGCTGCTGGCCTTTATCCAGCGTATCCTGATCCTGTCTACTCTGGTGCAAAAGGTTCATTTGTTTTCCCAGACGCTGTTTTAATCGTCTTATAATCTGATAATTACATTATGTTGCTACATCAATTTTTTGCTCTTAAATAGATGTATGACATAACTCATAGATATACTGATGGTTATGTATCTTGGGATCTATACGGGAGACGTTTTAGTTGAGAACTATTTCACTTGATTTTCAAATTCAATTTCTGAAATTCTTATTCTTGTTTGCCCGCTTAAAACCATTTCTAATTATATTATTAGTCCCATTGTTATCAGAATTTAGTAAACCTTATAGTGATAACTAACCATTTTTTTTTATTTTTCATTGTGAGAAAAACACTCTGCTTTCATGTAATTGTTTAGTACTGTGATACTTTTGATCGCTAAATTGTTGATCAAGCAATTATTGTCCCAATTGATGGAAGGTAACTGCCACTAAGGAGCAATCATCCTTGGTAGCAGTCTTGCTCGTTGAGTTATTCATTCTTTATTAGAATTGCAATTTGTGTTAATTTTATGTTCTTTAATTATCTTATAAATCCTTATCATGTGACTAATGTCAAATTCTAATCATATTTTGGTTCTTTGTTAAAGGATGAGAGCGTCCTGCAAAAAATTTTCCTACTTGATATTCTCAGAGGAGAGCCCAGCTGGTGCGTGCTCTATCAGTCATAGGAGAGTGCAATGTAGGAATATTTCTTGCATGATAATTCTTACGATAATCTCTCCATTCGAAGGGTGCATTGGCCAAGTTCTATAAATGTGAAATTTTATTTTGCATGTGAACTCTGGAACAAATAAACTGTATAATTAATAATCATAGAAAATTATCCTTTATTTAGGAATTTAAATTAATTAGTAAAGGATGGGCTAAAACGGGATATGTATTTTTCATGCAATAACTATAGAAAATTGCAGATAAGGTTCTTACAAGCATGGTTAGATTTTAGAATGTCACTCCAACGCTGGAACCCTTTCCAATTCCTATCAAAACCTAGGTTATAAAAATTTGAAAGAAAAACACAACTTTTGTCTGTTGGATTGATAATTGATCATCTTTACTTGGCCAAAGAAAACTCATCTGTACCATGGGCTTGGATGATTATGTTCGCCTGAACTTTTGTAAATGCATCATACCTAGCAGCAAGGACACGTGCCCTATAAAATTGCTTTAATCGGTGTGATAATCTGTAACATCTTTTGGTAGGCGATCATATGATTCGTGTCGATTAAACCCTTAAGAGGATTACTATGTAGATTATGGTTTTCTTAGGTTACCTCTGATAATTCTAAATTTGAAGTAGATTTAAGCATTATAATATAAATTGTGATTTTCATTATTGAAGTCTAGCAAATTTAGAAGCTTATTTTGATCAAACATACATCTTGGTATAATTTTTGTTACAGGTGGTGTGGTTTTATTTTCTAGATCACTTGCTCCATTGAAGCGGGAAGGAATTCGAGTGAATGTGCTTTGTCCGGAGGTACGTTGACTTTACAACAACTACAAGCCTTTGTTTCACAAATTGAGGTCATGCACATGAATTGTTTTTCTTCATTATCTTATTGATTGTCATATTTTCATTTGATTCTAGTAAATTAAGATATTTTTTTATACAACATTCTCAAGTCTTTTAGGTCATCTCTATCTTTCTGAACAAAAGTCAAATTTAAAATATCTATTCTCCTAATAGGATCATCAGATGGTTGATGTTTAATGTGACCAAACCATCTAAGGCGACTCTCTAATCTCGTGTGTCAGTGGAGCTACTCCAACCCTCTCACTGATATCGTCATTTCATATTTTGTTTTAGTGCAAAACCAATCATCCACCTGAGCATTCTCATCTCACATTTTGTCTCCATCTTGTACACCGACTTTTAACTAATAAATTCTTTTTATCATATTAATAGGATAGATTTCTTCCCGGTGGGAGTGGGAGTATCTTTCTAAACGATAATATTTGCTATGCTGACAAAATTAAATAAAATATGATGTCGCTATTCTTTTGTTTTAAATATCAAGATGGTTAACTCATATCATGCAAGTGATTGTAAACAATCTGATTCCAGAGTAGCCATACTTGAGCTTTTCAGTGTTACTCCCTATCATGTTAAGATGCCTCTCGTTGAAATTTGAAGCTGTTGAGAAAATATTGTAAATGGTTGGTTTCAGGGTGTATATTGTAATTATCAGTATTTTTAACTACAATGAACTGTTTAATTTTACATTGTGATTAGTAAGGGATGTCGTACTTGGACTTTGCAGAAGTGTTACTATAGCTTATGCTAGCCCGCTTGGGATTGTTTAGAAATAATGGTACATCAATAATAGGCTTTTGTGTGCAGTTTGTGGAAACTGATATGGGATCAACGGCGGACAAGAGAATTCTTAATGCAGCTGGCGGTTTCATACCTATGGAAATGGTGGTGAATGGTATGCTATCATTAATTAATTATTTATTTTTTTTGTCGTTCTATTTTCTGAAGAAGTACTAATTATTTATGATTTGTCATACCTCTAAATCATTGCCTCATAATATTTGAGAACTTTATTTGGATTTATTGCTTCCTGATCTTTTTAATTCCACTGCGAAGTTCAATTGTTCTGCGGATGATTTGGTGCATTGCCTGTAAATTTTCATGCCACTGGGTAAAAGTGATTGCTATAAATTATGTGAACTTTTATTACTGCACTTGTTGGAAAAATAACCAAAGACTATAGCAAGAACTTTTAATGCTAAAGACGCGAAAAAATTATGTAGGTCAACCTAATTTTCTATCCATGCAACCCCTTAAATATTATGAGAGAAATAAGACCAAAACAGCAAAATAAGATGCTTATTAGATTTAATATCAAAATTCCTTATGTATATTCTCTGGTACAACAAAAGTCTTTTTTGGTGCAACCGAATTGGCCCTTACAATGAATAACTTTTTGCTCACATTGTGGTTGAAAGTGACCAAGAGCTTTTGTTGGGGATATGGGAGAGAAGAAGTAGAGAGAGAGAGAGAGAGAGAGAGAGGGGGGGGGGGGGGGGGGGGGGGGGGGGGGGAGAGACTCGGGTGATGGCGTTGGGTGAGAAGGTTTTTGTTTACATTTGCGTGGCTCGCCTGTTTGTGGATGCAGAGCGAATTTCCTAAAAAACCTTCTCATCCAAAGCCATCATCCGAGTTTCCCACGCCCTGTACTCTCTCTCTCTCTCTCGCTCAACTTATTCTCTTCCATTTCTCTAATAGAAGCACTTAGTCACTTTCAACCACAATGTGAGCAAAAATTTATTGATGATAAGGGGCTAATGCAGTGTTGACCTCATTTTTTAGGTCATTACCTTTTCTTAGGATCTTAGATCTAGCTCTAGGGATTCCTATTGACCATCTTAGAAAAATAGAATTGGGACCCACATTTTTTTAGAAATTCTAATCACCTCCTATTTCTCTTGTGATGTCTCACATTGATGATCTCAAAATTATTGTCCTATGGTCGAGTGGTAAAGGACTATCATGTGGAGACTCAGGGAGAAGTTCCTAATAGGATTTCGAGCCCTAGAAAAACCTCTTCAGGACTTTGTCGTCACATACACACACAAAATGCACAAAATTCACTAAATTGCATAAGATCAGACTTAAATTGAGCCTAAAAAAATGGGTGAGAATACGAACTTTTCGGATGACCTCCGACGACAAAACGGACTGTGCCAACGCGTCTAGGGCACCAATCTTGGTAGAAAAAGACACCCAGACACCCATATTGCCATATTTCCGACACGAGCAACATTACACGCAAATCGATGAATTCGTCAAAACGACCTCCGACGATGAAACGGACCGCGCCAGCGTGTCCGAAACGTCAAAATTACCTAAAAAAACATTCAATTTTCTACAATCTGACACACGAATGAAAATGCATAAATCAAAATTTATTTTTGAAATATTAAGTACTTTTATAATCATATCATTATTTGTTTAAATTTTTTTTATCTTAAACCCTAAACCCTATTCCCGCACACTGAATCCTTCGTTCGACCCCGTGGCTTAGTCAGGTGCTCGGCTCGTCTCCCTCGCGTGGCCTAGCTCCCGTGGACGATCCACGCGGCAATCTCTTCCTTCTCTCTCGACTCTTCCCCTTCTTCGCGTGGCCTCTTAACTCTTCGGTTCTCCAATTGCGAGGTGCCGAGCTGGCTGACCCTTCTCCTTCTCAAGGTTCCATCGTCTCCCTCTTTACTGTGGCAATTACTGTCTCGTCATGTGATTCGCTTACCCGTGAGACTGGTTGGTGGTTCTTTCCCCTCTTCTTTGCCTATAAAATATCTTCTTAGGGTCTGGTTTTGGGTTGTTGAGAAATTTTTGAGAGAGAGAGGCTGCGGTTTTTCTACTGTGAGAAGTCTTTAGGGAAGAAAACTCTGCTGAAATCTTTTCTAAGTTTGATTCTCGCGCGCTTGCAGTGTGGAGCAGTCGTGGTTGCTGTTTTCTGAAGCTCTTAGGAAGAGAGGCCTTGCCGAAATACTCTCTAAGTTAAATTTTCGTGTGCTTGGAGCTGAGGAATCGTGGGTGGCTGTTTGCGTGAGGCTTTTAGGAAGGATTTCTGTGGGAGTATTTTCTTGAATGTGTTTTACAGTGCTTTGCTTTAAATTTGCTGAAAAGAGGTATTCTCCTCCTCTCCTCTATTTTTACACTATTTCGGATGACATAAAAATATTTCTTATCTCATGTGGAAGCAAAATTTGGGTATGTTTTAAGATTTAAGTATGAAATAATTTTTATAAACATCACAATATGGCATGTATGGGTTGTCTTTGTTCTTCTTGCTTAAGATATTTGGAAATATCATAATGGTGGTTTTGAAATGAAATTCGCCCCTCTAGAAATGCATGTTAGAATGGATTATCAAACCCCTTTATTACTCATGTTCAAAATGAATATTGGCTCATGCTTTCTATCACTATTTGAAACATATGCTAGAAAATTTTTCTGTTTTGCCCCCCCGCCTTTGGTTTCGGTTTTGGTTAGGCTGGATTAAATGTTAGCTAAATTTTTTTTTCTCTGTGTTAGCCCATTTGGAGGGCTCGGTCTTGGCTTCATGTTAGCTAAAAATTGCATTTCATTTATCCCATTTGGTGGGTTTGGTTTGGCTCTTTTGGGACTGAACCTATGCTGAAAATTTTTGTTTTGTTTTGACCCATTTGTTGGGTTCGGCTTCGACTCTTTTGAGATGGATTCAGGCTGAAATTTTCCTCGGTTTTCCCCATGTGGAAGGCTCGGTTTTAGCTTTTATTAGGCTGGATTTAACTGAAATTTTAACATTATCTTTGGCCCGCTTTGTGGGTTCAGTTTGGACTCTTTTGGAATCAAATTTATGCTGGAAATATTCTTTTTGTTTTGACCCACTTGTTGGGTTTGATTTGAGCTCTTTTGGAATTAAACCATGGATGAAAATACTCTCTGTCTTGGCCCATTTGAAGGGATATGTTTGGGCTTCTTTTGGAGTTATATGTTGGCTGAAATCTCTTACTGTTTAGTCCATTCCTTGGGCTCGGTTTGACCCATTTGTTGGGCATGGTTTGGTTGGGGACCTCCTCTTTTCTTTAATGCTCCTCTTCTTCCTATGCTCCTCTTCTTCCTAAGTTTTTTTTTATGGGTAATCAAGTTTGTCATCCCAAAATTCATGATTTCAACATATATTTCCATAGAGGAATATTTGAAACAAGCTGATCAATTCGTTATTATGTTTTACTTGATGAAAGTGGGTTCGGTCCTAATGATTTATGATATCTTGTCCATCACTCTCTTATTTATATCAAAAGCAATATAAGGGCAATATCCATGGTGGTTTTCTTTCACTATTCCTAGCCGTGAGTCTTAATATTCTGCTTGCCCCTTTGATGCAAAAGCCGGTTCATTGATTGTGTGAGCTGCTGGCCTTACCTGAGAGCATTCACGTGGGATTCTTTTATTTTGTATGGTTGTTTCTGGCTTTCTCCTATGCTGTGGTGGTTTTTCTCTTTTGTTGCCCCTACCCGTGGGACTATGTTCTCTTTTGTTGCCCCTACCCGTGGACCTATGCTGTGTTGGCTGTTCTCTTTTGTTGCCCCTACCTGTGGGCCTATGCTGTGTGGGCTTTCCTCTTGCTGCCCTTTACCCGTGAATCTTAACTGGTGACCTCTTCATGTGGTGGTTCCCCCTCTACCTATTAATTCCTCTGATTAATTCCTCTTACCTATTAATTCCTCTTATTTTTTATGACATATGAAAAGCTTTTAATGATTTTTTTCTCTTGTTTTGGAGAATTATGAAGTTGATATGAATTTGATTTATGAAATGATTTGAAAGCTGATGAAAGTGTTTGGATAGACAACATGAAAGCTTGGAAAACATAAATATCATATTTAGGTTCAAACTTGGACGTGTGAATTCATATGAGTGATGGAGCTATGATTACAGTGTTATGTTAGTCTTGAGCCCGTTTCAATCTATTTGAAACAAAGACTTGAAAAGGATGCCCTTCATGGCTTGATCTAATTATAAAATTTGAGAAAGTGATATCCTTCTTGGATTGATTCAAGGATCTTGAGCTCTCATTTTTTATATAGTTTTGAGGATTGCTTTACCCTTTACTCTTTCGATCTTTTGGGTAAATCAATTCCTCCTCTCTCTCATCCCCATTTTATTCTTTTTTTCCTTGCTTCTTGGTTCGATTTTCTGTGCTTATGTCTGATACATAAGTGCTCATGTATAACTTTTTGCTATATGTGAAACCATCAAGCAGGGTCGCAAATAGGTCAGTTTTGTTTTGGGGTGTAGGGCGATGTTGACAAAGGCACACCGGTGGTAGAGCATAATGATATCTCTCTACAACACCAGGACTCAATTCTGGGACCTGATGAACTGTAGGATGAAAGTATTGTTCACCAATATAAGACTAGAGGGGGACCCCTACCTTCTTAGGATGTTGGTGGTCCTACGTTCAACAGTGTGATCGACTCGTGGACAACTGTACTTTTCCAAACTGATAAGAATAGATATGATAAGAACATGTACAATATTTATAAAATATTTTCATTATAAAAATTAATACAACATAAACCCTCATATATCATCTTTAAGTTTTTGCACTACTCTGGTTGTGCAATTATAAGTCTTAACGCTTTAGGATTCTGAGGTTACCATACGGTACGGTATAAATCCTCCTGTCTTTTTAGGCTATTTGCACGATCAGATATCGTGTGAATATAAGTCCTAAATTTTAAAATAAATTGCAGGATTAAACATTAAATAACATCATTTCAAAGACATAAAACCAAACAATAAGATAATTGGAAGGTCACCGGGGTTCTCCCTGGATCTGTGATATCCCCTACTTTTCACTTCTTTGGATTTCTTAAAATAACTGTTCTTATTTTGATGTGATCGACTCGTGGACAACTGTACTTTCCAAAACTGATAAGAATAGATATGATAAGAACATGTACAATATTTATAAAATATTTTCATTATAAAAATTAATACAAATTTCTTTTTGTATGCCTGAAATCTATATGCATGCTAAAAAAAATATAAGTTTCAAATATCCATTACAACTTGGTTGTCCACCTGTTGATTATCGGTTCTGGGCTAAGGAGTACCCTCCTAGGTTAGGTTTAATAGGATATCCTTCTAGTGGAGTGACGAGCTTTATACATCCGGGTGACCGAGTAGCCTTCGACGTTCATCAAGTACAAATGTATTATATTTGAGTCTAGCCCCGACCCGAGTGCTTGCGGTCCCCTATTTTCGGATTTTTTCATATGTTTTATTGGAATTTTTGGACAAACCACTCGTGGTCTTTTTTTCGGGATTTCTCTCAAGGTTTTGATAATTTTATTTGAATTATTACTCGCCGATTTTCCCGAGTTTTTCTGTCATGGATTATTTGTCGATTTTCTCGAGTTTTTCCAGGCAATGTTTCTTTTGTTTAAACAGTGAATACTAGCTAACTTAAAGGAGCAGCAGACCTCCCAAATATACAAGTTTGATCTACATTATAGCATTTTATTTCATAGCATGTTTTACTATTCTCCTAACATGTATATTTTTCTCCTAGCACGTTATATTGTTCTCCAACATGTGATAATGTTCTTTTCCTTTTACTGTACATTCTACCGTCTTTTTTTATATATATGTATACTGCATGCTTTATTGCTTTGATACACACTATACCTTAGTATAAGAAAACCTGTGGTTATATGGGATTAACATTAAGCCCGGAGGTGCTACGACGAAGAGCTTGGAGCGAACACCATGGGCAGCACGACTAGGAAAAACTTCAAGATGAATCTGCAACATCAAAACACATCAATAACACCGATCACTTTCCTTAGTTTAAATAACAACCCATAAGAGTTTGAGGGGGTTTGCCTAGCGCAACATAAACCCTCATATATCACCTTTAAGCCTTTGCACTACTCTGGTTGTGCAATTATAAGTCCTAACGCTTTAGGATTCTGATAACGCTTTAGGATTCTTCTGAGGTTACCATACGGTACGGTATAAATCCTCCTGTCTTTTTAGGCTATTTGCACGATCAGATATCGTGTGAATATAAGTCCTAAATTTTAAAACAAATTGCAGGATTAAACATTAAATAACATCATTTCAAAGACATAAAACCAAACAATAAGATAATTGGAAGGTCACCGGGGTTCTCCCTGGATCTGTGATATCCCCTACTTTTCACTTCTTTGGATTTCTTAAAATAACTGTTCTTATTTTGACTTTCCCTTTAACTTTTCTATAAGTAACCGTGAAAACTCAACTTTGGTTTCTTGAAGACGAAACTCCTAATCTTAATTGAGAGTTTTTTTAAGTGACTCCGGTTATTTAAGATGTAATTAACTATAGGGGTTTGCCTCTATGGAGAATTAGAAACCTAGATAATATAAACCCTACCTAATTTTTGTATTAGGTAAGAGAGCTTGTCGATACATAAAAGGTTCAGAGACCAAATAAATGATGTCACAAATTCTTTAGTTTAGGTGAT
>NW_018164527.1:47528-55724 GCF_001263595.1 Phalaenopsis equestris
TATCCAAAAATGTGAGACCCGTTTGGTCTCACCTATTTTAAAAATTAAAATGTTACTTTCAAGAATTAAAATCATATATTTATATTTAAATTATTTTCATATCTTATAAAATTATATTTCTAAATTATCTCTTTAAGAAAATAAAATGGCTGACATGCACTTGCGCCAAGAGATAGTTTTGTTATGACCGGAGAATATGCATACAGAATTTGATATCAAATCTAATAAGCATCTTATTTTGTTGTTTTGGTCTTATTATCTCTTACAATATTTAAGGGATTGCGTGGATAGAAAATTAGGTTGACCTACATAATTTTTTTTGCCTATTTAGCTTTTATTGTTATTGCAATAGTTCTTTGGTTATTTTTTAACAAAAAACATTTTTTTCTGCTACTGCGTTGTCCTTACCATGAATAACTTTTTGCTCACATTGTGGTTGAAAGTGACCGAGAGCTTCTGTTGGGGATATGTGGGAGAGAGAGAGAGAGAGAGAGAGTAGAGGGCGTGGGAAACTAGGCGATGGGGTTGGGTGAGAAGGTTTTGAGGACAATCGCGTTGCTTGCTTGTTCATGGAAGCAAAGCATCAGTTGCATATGTGGCAAGGAGATGGTGGCTGATGGATTTAGTGCGGCTGCGAAAGACATGTGCGAGTCACAATGCATGGGATTTGGATCTGGGTAACTCGGTCCTCCCTTTCGTGTTATTGCAAGCATGTTTGAATGAATTCTGTGATTAATGCCCTCTTTTGGGATCATCTTAGATGGCGTGTGCGACTATTAGGCCTTCATGGCATATGTGGCCAAGGATCAAAGACGGGTTTATGCTTTTTGAAAGTTGCATACTTTTGGCTAATTCAAAGACCAATGAAAGATTAAAGTGACCCGTGACATGTTGGATGGGGATCTGGTTTGGTAAGATTTTTTTTTTAATAAATCATTTAAAATAATTTAGGGTCACCATTTTTAAGGTGGCCAGATACGTCATGTCTGTTGTAAATTGGTTGTAAAACTAATTTAGCTGGTTAATGGGCATTAATTTTAATTAGAAAAATATTTATTCCTAGTTTTAAAGATTAATTAGATTAGTTAAGACTTGATTAGATGACTTTAAGCTCAATTGTCCCCAATTTTAAGGTGGACAGGTGCACCAAGGCCAAAATTTGCTAGATTGAGCTACGAAGAAAAAGACAATTAAGAAGAGAATTCACAACAAAAAGGCAAAATAATACTGGTCATATTAATCCTTATTTGTTTTTTAAGCTTAGTATGAACCACTATCGCAAAATTTCATATGTTCATATAACAGGCATATGTTTGTTCATAATGACTCCTAAAAGTGAGTTGTCAAATATTCTCAACTATTATGTCAATTTTTTTTTTCCGAGCACTAAATCTTCTTCTTCTATGGACACTATTCACCATTAGATTTATCAAAATGGGTTGATTTATCAAATAGTACTTTTCAACTGTACCTTGCTATACTTACCTAGTCTATATGTGTTATTTATATTTTGTTTGATGTTGCACACCTAGGTGCATTGGAGCTTATTACAGATGAAACTAAGGCTGGTGCTTGCCTATGGATTACAAAACGTCGAGGCTTGGAGTATTGGCCAACACCTGTGGAAGAAAAAAAGTATAGGATACCATCATTGAGATCAAAAAAGAGCTCCAACTATATCCCTCCCTCCAACATTGATGTTCCCAATGCTTTTGAAAAAGTGTAAGTCATTGTTGAGGTTCCTTATGCATAAAATTCTTGTCATTTTACTTTCTTTTATGCTACCAATATACAAAAGCTGAAGCTGAGCCATTTGTTCTTGGATGTTTGATGGACCTTACATTCTGTTATATGACACTGACTTAGTGTGAAACATGTCATTGATAATCATTAGTGAATTATGTTCTTCATGGGTAGCTCTAGGTTCTACATTACCATTCATTCATGGTGTGAGACACTCACAAGGGAACATGAACATATGGTGCGGATATTGGAAAGTTTTCTTTATTTTTTTCACCATATTATGGTAGTACTATTCTCGATAATGTTGCATTAAATTTCATATGTTTTTGCAATGTTGGTTTACTTAAAAAAAATCTATGTTATTATGATCTGCTTTAAATTTTATTTTATGTTTGAACAAGTATTTAAACTTTCATTATTTTATGTTCAAACAAGTTATTTTGGATTCGTTGAAATCTTAATTTTATATAAACTTTCCAATCTCCTATTCTTCAGAATGCTAGGAGCGTAGTTGTTTATTTTGAGAATGCTAGGAGCGTAGTTGTTTATTTTGAAGTTGCACGTATTGTTTGCAAAATCACTAACTTGTGAGGATTTGTTCTTCCCGGGAGTAATTTCAAGAATCCAATTAGCAAGGCTAAGTATAGTGTCAATTTTTTTAAGGAACATCTCCTAAACAAATAGTTGTATTAATTATAGACAGGCCAAACCTAGCTGCAAATTAGTTTTCGTTTTAATTCCATGTTAAACACAACCTTTAAGAGATCTAATTGTTATGAATAGTATAAATCTAATTGTTATGTATAAGGAAGTTTGATGTTAAGTAACATGATTAGAAGAGATCTAATTTTAAGATCTTTTCTATATTAGAAATATTCTTAATCTTTAAAGATAGGAGTGTGTATAAAATGTAACATATGCTTTTGATTGAGGAATTAGAAGAAATGCAGTTTTCACATACATTATATCAGATCAACACACGGTTTATTCTATGTCATTTGACTCCTACTTCATCTTCATATTGCGATGGGATTAGGGCATTGTTCGTCGTTTGGCTCATCTGCAATGTTCGACTTGTTCTGCATCACTTGTCCGCTTACTGATCGGTATCATCAACTTTGTGTGACTTTGTCAGTTTCGTCTGTTTAGGTTGGCTGCGTCACCTATTTTGTTAAGCTACTTATTCTTCTTCCTGCTCGACTTCTTCAATTACTTTGTTCGGCTTCGCTGCATCGCTTATCTTTGTTCGCTTCATCTGCGACTATTGATGTTGTTTGTATTGCTAGACCCCATCAACCTTGTTAGTTTTGTCAGATTCATTTGCTATTTTGTTCAACTGTTGAGTTTGACTCCTTCAGTTTCATTTGGTTTTTTAATCTTTGGCATTCGTCGAGTCATTTTGGTCCCCTTTTTTAAGAATAAAGGGGATGCACAAGAGTGTGCAAATTATAGAGGAATTAAGTTGATGTGTCATACTTTAAAATTATGGGAGAGGGTAATTGAACATAGGTTAAGATACTATGGAACTTATACATTTATTGAGAGGTTTGATGAAGAAGTTCAGGGATAATAAGGAGAATCTACATTTGATTTTTATTGATTTAGAAAAAGCTTACGATAAGGTTCCAAGAGATATCCTTTGGAAAGGTGTTGATATGACTTATATTCAAGTCATTAAAGATATGTATACTAGAGCTGTTACTTGTGTTCGAACTGAAGGAGGATTGACCAAATATTTTTCTATTTTTGTTGGATTACATTAGGGATCGACTTTAAGCCCATATCTTTTTGCTTTAGTTATGGATGGACTTATTGGACATTTACAGGAGGATGTACCTTGGTGTATGCTTTTTGCTGATGATATCCTTCTCGTGGATAAGATGAGAAAAAAAGCCTAGGAAAACTTGAATTATGGAGGTCTACATTGGAGTCTAAAGGCCTTGATTTGAGCAGAATTAAAATTGAATACATGGAATGTAATTTTAGTAGTAGTAGCTCTACTGACAGAAGTGTAACTTTATGTGATCAAATTATTAAAAGGTGTGAACGATTTAGATATCTCGGGTAGAGTTCAAGTTGGTTGGTTGAAGTAGAGGAATGCTTTGTTGTGTGATAGAAAAGTACCACTTAGATTGAAAGTAAAATTTTATAAGACGGTGGTGAGACCTGCAATGCTCTATGGCGCTGAATGTTGGCTTTTAAAAGAGAAGCATAATACTAAGTTAAGTGTTGCCGAGATGAGAATGATTAGGTGGATGAGTGGCTTTACACTTAGAGACAAAATGTGAAATGAATATATTCGTGATAGGGTTGGTGTAGCTCCTGTGACGGACAAAATTAGAGAAAGTCGTCTTAGATGGTTTGGTCACATTAAGCGTCCATCTGATGATCCAATTAGGAGAGTAGATGTTTTAGATTCGACTTATGTTAAGAAAGGCAGAGGTAAACCTAGGAAGACTTAGGCTTATTGTTTAAAAAATGATCTTAATTTATTAAAACTAAATGAAAATATGACACTAAATAAGACACAATGGAGAAAAAGGATTCATGTAGCCGATCCCACGTAGTGCGATTAAGGCTTTGTTGCTGTTGTTGTATTCATCGAGTCAATTGTCTCCCACAGCTTGGTGTTGTTCTTATCTGGAGTTTTTTTCGCCTTTCAACTCATCCAAATTATTTGGTGATAATCATGACCGTGGGATAAGAACATGTGACAAGTTTGGTTTCATTAATGGCCAAAATTACGGATGAAAAGTTTAAAGACTCAATTATTTATATTGAAATAAAACTGTGAGACTCTATTTAAGAAATTTTTCTTAAGAGATTAACCTCACTAATAATACCTCTGCTTGGACTGATTTGAATTATTTTGAGTGAATAAGTGTTGATGCTCAACTTTTGATATAAATACAAAACTCTTTTGAACCTAATTAATCTAGTGATATTACTCATTATGATTGTGTTAAAGATGCGATAACAGAATCAACATTTGTGTTTTATGGGAGAATAATTTTTAAATCTTTGTTGTATGAATGGAGTTCTATCGAGCTGAATAACGTGATCAACATGATCAATCTCTTAATATCACGTGCACTTTAACTGTGTTTATGAAGAATTGAATGCACTATTGCCCTTTAGTACTAATTTTAGGAATCAATAAGCTCAAAGAGAACAAATGACTATTATGAACTTTCTGGCTAGCCTCAACTCGTAGTATGAAGTGTCAAATCACATTCTATCTTACTCGGGAGTTATTACTCTGAGGGAGGGCTATATTTGAGTGTTACACACAATTTCAAATTCTTAAGCTTCATTCGTACAACAATCTAGTTCTCTTGCTAGTCAGAAAAATACAGACATCAATAAATCTATCTCAAGGTAATTATGGAAGTGAAACTTCGAATTCTGAATATCAAAGCTCAAGGGTAGTTTGCTAATATTGCCATGAATCTGGTCATATGAAGAAAATGTGAAATTGCTCAGCATCAAAAGTGTTCTAAATCACAATCAACTTACTCAGTCATTACCAATGAGACCACTCAAAGTCAGGCTCTACTGATTCCTGTAGATTACTATGTTATATTCATCCAATTTTAGAAAGCATTCAAGAAGTCTCCCTTTGCCACAACTCTTGTTGAGTCAGATAGTAATGATACTTATCTTACCACACAATGGGTTATTGATTTTGGTGCCACAGATCACATGACAGGTAATTCAAAACTTCTTTTTCATCTTTCTTACATATCTTTCTTTTATCACCTTAGCAGATGGATCTATCTCTAATATTCTTAGTTTAACACTATTAAATTACACTTAACACTACCTTTAACGTTTGCCCCTATTGTATTTTAATTCTCTTTTAATCTTATCTCGTTTAACAATATTACACATTTTCTTAATTGTTAATATTATTATTTATATTGAAATATTCTTTTAAATAGAATCTAATATATTTTTATTTTATTTTTTTAATTAATAATTTTAATGATTATAAATTATTGTAGCTTTGTAATCAATTAAGTTATTTTAAAAACAATACTCATCTATTATATCTATATGAAATTTAATTATTTCGAGCTGTATATGAATGAACATATCATTGTTCATGTTTGACTCCTTTATATATTGAGCTGGAAAAACTTTTTCCTGTTCAGCTCGTTTGCTTATGAAATGAATTGAACATTAGCTGTTTGTAAAGAGCGTGCCTTTTTGACAACCCTATTGAGAGATGACAATGCTAAAGAATGTTTTTTTTTTCAGAAATTTATGATAAAATAGGATGCTTCATCATCTATCCTTTGTTGATACTCCATCCCAAATGGAGTACTCATCTAAAAGGAAAAATAGACATGTTCTTGAGAGAGCTAGTGCTCTTTTCTTTCAAATTAATGCACCTAACAGTTATGGGTTGACGTAATTTTCACTACATGTTTTTTAATTAATTAAATGCCCTCTACTATTTTGTAAAATCAGCTAACAAGTTCTATTTCCAACGAGCTCTCTTTTTCCCATTGAACTACATATATTTGGGTGTAATTGCTTTGTTCGTAACACTTATCCACTGGTTTCTAAACTGGACCCTAAGTAATTAAGTTGTATCTTTCTAGGATACTCACGTTTGTAAAAAGGGTATGGTTGTTTTTTCCCTCGTAATTAGGTTTATGATCTTTGTTGATGTCACATTTCATGAACAATCTCCATTATTTGGTGACTCATGGCTACCTAAACCTCACAAGATTTCGATGAGTTGTTAATATATGACATCATCAGTTCAGCTCTACTTTCACCACCAGTACTTCTGCCTAAACCACCTATCATTAGTGTTTACTCGAGAAGTTCTTGTCTCTTGCTCCTAGTCTGGCGCCGATATCCTCTTCTTCAGTGGATCCTTCTCTCAGTGATCTTGATGTACCTATTTCTCTTTGAAGAGATAAATGTTAACGCGCCTATCCCCTTTTCTCGTGTAAACTATGATCAATTATCTCCTACTTCTATTTATTGCTTCCCTTGACTCTGTTGAGGTCTTTAAATCTGTTCAACAAATCCTATTCCATTCATGGTGATGGTTAGCGATACTTGATGAAATAAATGCCTTGACTAAATATCGAACTTGGAAACTAGTTGAGTTACCCTTTGGCAAGAAAACTGTTGGCTGTAAATGGGTTTTTGTAGTTAAGTTTCATTCTGATAGATTTGTAGTTTGTCTTAAAGCTCAAGTTGTTACTAAATGCTATGCTGAAATTTATGAGATTGACTAATTGTGCACTTTCTCTCTGGTAGCTAAATTTACTTCGGTCCGTCTCTTCTTGTCCTTGGCTGCAATGAATCATCGACCCTTGCACCAGCTTGATGTGAAGGATGCCTTTCTGTATGTTGATTATTCATTGGATTATAGAAATAAGATAGATGGGTTACAACAACATGAATCCCTCTCTAAGGACAACAAAAGATATGATGCATCCCAACCAACTTAAGCCACTTTGTTGCATGAATAACTTCACAGTATTTCATATTACAATGTAAATCAAATAGATCCAATAATATAAAATCCAATAACAATTAATCCGCAGGACCAAACTAAGCAACACCCAATAGAACCAGTAGCAATTGTAATCCAATAATTTGAACCAAACCATTCAGGGATTACACAGACCGGGAATATCATAACTAAAGAGAGCACTTCTCGTTCTTATAGGAATGATCAATAAAGTATTTAAAAATAAAAATTGAAAGTAATTAAACTTTTTCAGTTCATTTAGGGTCTGTTTGGGGCACATGTAGATTATTTTTAATCTGCTGATAAACAGATTGTCATGATAATCTGATAATTTGCAGATTATCAAGATAAACTGGTTTGTTGTTTAAGTGAGCTTATTCAGAACAACTTATTGGCAAATGTTGTTGGATAAATGATCATTCTGTTCCTGTTTAGTGAAGCTATTTACAACAGAACTGTATGGAGAAAATAATAGATAAGACAGAAGCCGCAAACTGTTACAGATTAGTAGTTCAAAAAAATAAAATACACTCACTCTCTCGTGAGTATCAAAAGAAATAAAATAAAGATAAATACAATTACAACTACAATTAAAAATATTAAATGTTTAATTTAAAACTTTGACGCTGTCTGTCCTCAGCTGCACTGTCCTCTTGAGAAATCATCGTACTTCGATCACTGTCGGCAGCGAAATATGGTCGGAATGTCAGCCCAACGGAAGAAACTGCATCGCGTTGAAATGCCTCTTCGACAAACATAGAACTATCTCCCACTGCTGTGAGACTGTCGTGACTTGAGTAAGGTAGCCGGTAGTTGTCGGCACTAAAAAGTTATTTTGTGGGTGTCGCCCGTAAGAAGCTGTCGGCAGCCGGAATTGAAATCCCATCGCCCGCTTCGAAAGGACGTTTTAATTTACGTATATATATATAATTTTAGAAAAATATAAAATCAAACTG
>NW_018164527.1:56477-57641 GCF_001263595.1 Phalaenopsis equestris
CTTGTTGTTTAATTTCTAGGAAAGGACTGGTTTTGCTGGGGAAGACATGTTCTGCTGTTGAAGATGGTCGTGCTGCCCACCGCGCTAACTCCAAGCTCCCCGACGTGACGAGTTTAAATTTTCTAGGATGTCCAGTTATGGTGTCAAATCAAACGGCCCTATGGTTATAGTCCTCTAAACATCCTATGCAAAAAAGAAACATGTTTGAAGTTATATAACGTAAAGTGTGCAATGCAGGAACAAAGCAATAGAATACACGTGGAATAGGAGTAGAAACAAGACAAGTGTAACATGCTTTACAGTACGGTAGCAGGTAGAAACAGGAAAATTATAACATGCTATACAGGAAGAACAACAGCAGGTAGAAATAAGAAAATTAAGTGCTGTAAAATGTGAAGCAAACCTGTACATCCGTGAGATCCGATGTTCCTTAAGTGTAGCAAACCTGTACATCCGTGAGATCCGATGTTCCTTAAGTGTAGCAAACCTAAATGCATCTCAAAAAGCAAAGTCTGGAAGAAAATGTCAACCAGGAAATCCGAGGGAAAACGGAAAAGAACGAGAAAAGACTCAAGTAAAAGAGAAGAAAAAAATCCTAAAAAATCTTGAAGAAATCCCAAAATAAAGGAAAAGTAACACGAGTGCCCTGTCCCAAAGCTTCGATAAAACAAAACAAAAAAAAAGTTTGGGTGAGGGGGACCGCAAGCACTCGTATGGGGCTAGGCTCAGATATATATTTATTCTCGAGGGTCCACGAAGGTTACTCGATCACCCGAATGTATAAAACCCGCCACTCATCTAGAAGTGTGTCTTGAACCTCACTTAGAGAGTTAATTCCTAGCCTAAACAGATATTCGTCAGGTGGATAACCAACTTTTAAAATGTATTTTAGGGTGTTTAATATGTAAATACGTAGGACTTGGGTTGTATGTATGTAAATGCTCCTTTTCTTTTATATCAAATGGAAAGAGTTATCAATTTTGTTTCGTAGAAAAGTATATATATATATATATTTTTGAAAATGGTTTATCAAAACTTATCTTTTTTTTTAGAAATTTTGGTTGTCCACGAGTCGATTACGCTACCAGGCGTAGGACTGCCCACATCCTGAGGAGGTTCGAGCCGACAACCGCTAGACTTATGTCAGTGAAAGATACAATATCC
>NW_018164527.1:57845-58871 GCF_001263595.1 Phalaenopsis equestris
CTAAAACACCGAAAAGGAGATTGGATCAGTTCTCAAAACTCGTATCGAAAAGACCTGAAAAAGTAGGGCCGAAGGTCTTTCCTAACAAACATAAAATATTCCTTTGCGCTGATTCTCCAAACTCCAAGAACGCAGGATTAATCAAATCAACCAAATGCTCTCCCAAAATGAGATTTAAAATTTTCGAAACTTCGAAAGAAAATGATCGTGGGGAACCACTATCAATATTTCCAAACTCATACTAAGATCGAAATTCCTCCAACTTTCAGATTAATAGATAACCTCATACATTAAATAAGCACGAAATCTTCCCATAAAACCAGATAAACACTCACAGTCAGGGTCAATAGAGAGGAGGAAACAACCACCAAAGCTCTCGGCCAAGGCAAGGAACGGGGCCAAAAGAGGTTCACGGTTAAAGCAAGGGACAGTTGCCAAGACCCACAACCAAAGGCAGTCCAAGAGACAATAAGTAAGGCTTACGGTTAAGACAACAAAGGACCCAGAAAAGAACTGTTAAATCTCACGGCTTAAGGCAGCAAAGAGCAACTGCTAAAGCCCACATCCAAAGCACAAGGGGGGCTCACGGCCAAAGCCAACAAAAGGACCACCAAAGGCATTTATGTTTCCCTGACAAACTGAAAGGATAACTAAAATAATTATGATTTTTTTTGGATGACAAACTTGATTCATCCACAACTCTCAAGACAATTCAAGCCTAGCAGGGAAAGCCAGATCACACCCAAAGACCTGCAATAGACCTCACGGGTAAGGAGTAGGAACCAAAGCCAACCACCTCCCAACCATTCCTCGGGTAAAGGCTGAACAAAGAAACACAGCCCTCAATCAAAGCCAAACCGAGCCCAACAAGAAACAAAGCCAAAATCGAGCTCAACAAGGCTAAAACAAGCAAACACAGTCCCCACCTTAGAGCCAATCCAAGTCCAGCAAAGGCCAAACATAGCAAATCAAGACCAACAACTAGAATCAAACCAAGTCAGCAGAGCTAGAGCAAGCAAACACAGC